>NW_022437041.1:412221-416838 GCF_009761245.1 Sapajus apella | reverse complement strand
CGCTGGGCATGGTGGTGCGTGCCTGTAATCCCAGCTACTCAGGAGGCTGAGGCAGGAGAATTGCCTGAACCCAGGAGGCGGAGGTTGCGGTGAGCCGAGATCGCGCCATTGCACTCCAGCCTGGGTAACATGAGTAAAACTCCGTCTCAAAAAAAAAAAAAAAAAAAAGAAATTCACCATCTTCTGCTTGTGTCTCCTGCCCCACTCCACAACTGTAAGACAGTGAAGGAAGGTGTTACTTTGCTGAGCTCAATACATTCTAAACAAAACTGGGGTTCTTTTGGTGAGAAACCAGGAGTGAATGTTGAGTAGGCAAGGAGCAGTATCTATTATGCCTATGTTTTTCTTTTTGTTTTTTTTGAGGTTTCTCTAATTGTCTTTTTGCTATTGATTTTTTATTTTTTATTTTATTTTATTTTTTTAATTGCTAAAAGGGTTTTGGATTACATGTGAAGAACATGAAAGATTGTTGCATAGGTACACACATGGCAGCATGATTTACTGCCTTCCTCCCCTTCACCTATATCTGGCATTTCTCCCCATGCTATCCCCCTGCCAACTCCCCACCCCCCGCTGTCTACGTTTTTCTTACTCTCCCAAACCAATAGGAATTGCTGACAGCATCCCTCAATATTTGACATCAGGGTGCAAATTCACTTTTTATTACATTCAAACAGCAATTTAAATATGGGATTTGGTTATGCTTTCTACAGAAAACCTGACTCAGGCTCTTTTTCAGATGCAATATTTTGAAGAGCGGTATATTTTAAATGCTAATAATAGCATTATAGCAATTCTTTTTGCATGTGACATTTCAAAGGGAACATTTTTTTCAAGTAAGCATTGATGGATCATTTACATACACAGCAATGAAATTACTGCACAGTTCCATTTAAACCACTTTTTTCCAACCTACCAGAAACTGCTGTTTTAAATTAAGGTTTGAATTCAATAAAACTTAAGAGCATTTTTGAGTAACACGTTTTCATAAAATGTGCTGAATTGGTAAAACATTGTCAATAATTCAAAAGTATATCGACTTTTTTCTTTAACCTCTTCTAAAACAGTTTCTTTTAGTAACCTAAAAATAAAAGGTATTTGTGTTTCACACACTTGGAGAAAATAACCTAGGATTACTATTTGTATATAATTTGCATACATATATTATAGTGATTCTATTTAAAAGTTTTGAGGATTCACAGAGATTATTAATAAAGAGATTATTAATAAAGGTTGAATTATATAAAGATGATGAGATGCCAATAATTTTGTAGGACCAAATTGTCTTCTTGGAACGATGCCATATAAATATCTATGTTTTTGGAAAATGTGTTAAGTCCCAATCTTCACAAATAAAAGAATAAAATTTCCTTAGTTTAGATAGAGACATTTTTTAAACCACTGCTTATACAACAATAAAAAGTAGATCTGTGAAACGCACTTTGAGGTATTGTGACAAAGACCTCAATAATTTGAGTTAGAAATTTTTTCAAGAGTTAAAGATCGCCACAGTATGTCCCCGGCTCTGTTGGCTCTTCTGTTCAAATGCCTGATTTGTATTTCTGTTTCTCCAAGGTTCAAAGCTTGTCCTGACGTGCACCTAATTGGACGGAGTTCTAACGGCTTCTCTTACCTTTGTGCCTTCTCTTCAGAGCTTGGATCTGCTTGTTAAGAGACTGCTTAAAATCTGGCAGATGTTCTAGTAACCCTGATGCTGCCAATGCCTAAATAGGAGAAGTATGAGTTGCCTTTCTGTATGAAGATTAGTGCTGCCTGGGGAAGGAGGCTGGGCCTCAACTAGCTTGCAGAAGCCTGGCCCTGTGTGTATATACACCTGGTTCAGAAAAATGAGATCATTGCCAAATTTAACGGATAGATAGCATGGCAACCCAGAAATACCTTCTTTCACTGTATCCTTTTCTTTCCTTCATACAGTTTTCAAAATCTGGATTCAGTACCTAGTGTGTGCCTCTTATGTAGACTTGCATCCCTTTGTAATGGATGCAGGTGTTGTATTTGACCGGAGCGTAGAAAGTTATCACAAGACAAAAGTATGCCAGATTGCAGGGTCATTTATTTATGCCGGCGACCAGGGAGGACTCACGTCTCTCCAACCTGTGGTGGCAACAGGAGGGTGCCACGATTTTTTATACCCGAAAAACCACCTTGGGAGTGGGGGTGCGGGGCAGGGATGGGGATGAAAAGGCTTCAGACATTCCGAGGGCTAGTGGATTCTGTAAATTACCTCCTGGGCAGAGATGAGGGTGGGGGTCTCCGGACGTTCCAAGGGCCAGGGGACTTTTGTCATTCCGTTTGTTACTTAAGTGGTTTACAGAAGTCAAGATAAACGTTTGCTTACACATTATCTGGTTAAGGTGGAAATCACAGACCTTAGTTACTTATTACAAGCCACAGGAGCCAGGATGGAACTAGCTTGGGCTGCTTAGTCTGGCAATTGCCGGTAAGCAAAGGCTAGCAATTCTGGCAGTTACTGATAAGAAAAGGCAAGCAGCTTTACATAGTTTTGAAGAACAAACAGCAGTTCTATTTACAGAGGCCAAGGACAGTAGTTATTGTAAGGAGAATGGGGCAGCCATTTCAACTTATCTAAAAACAGTTTTGCATTTTATAAAATAGTTTTGCTCTGGTTCTGGCTCTAGGCCAGCACAATATCACACAGGGTTCCATCTCAGCTTCATGGGCAGTCCCACAGGGCCCCACATTTGGTTTAATGCTCTGCTATCAGCCTATTGAAATTTTAATCATTGTGTCTTTGAACTTGTGTTTCGTAAGTGAAGTCTGATAGGGCAGTGAGGCGTCAACATGATGAGCAGGGGAGACATACCAGGCAGCAGTGTGAACACGTTCAGGCTCAGGCCTGTGGGCACAGCAGGCAGTGTCAGGCACCAAGCAACTGGCATGCTGCCCAGCACATACGCTCATATCTGGGGCAGTCTGGGGAAACGGGAGGCCAGATTGATGGCACGGACAGTGGCCACAGAAGCAGAAACAGCAGCACCAGCAGAAGTGTCCCAGCTACCACGGCCTTGGGAAAGAGAAGGGATTCTGTTTGGGGCTTACAGTGGGAGGTTGGACCTGGAGTCTGTCCCTGAGGCATCTGTAAAAATATTAACTTTCCAGTCTAAATGAACAGCTAATGTTTAAACAATAAACTTACAAAATAAAAACATATACATTGGCATTTCATATCTCAATTACTCAAGAAGTAAATAACTCACGAAGCTATTAGAATTCATCAAAGAATTTAGAATCTCTGATTTTCAAAACAGCAGCAATATTGCAAAGGAAATATGCACAGTCTTCGGAAGAAATATTCAGTGTGAAGATTGTTGTATTTGAAAGAAAAGAATACTTTCCTTTTTTTGAATGCTACAACAATAGAATAATAACTTTTAAATTACATGGAAATACTAAAGTCACTTTTGGTTTCTTATATACTAAGTAACAAGAAATGTCAGAGAAAATGTTAAAATGCCATTATATAGATTTACATATCAAATTAAATTCAGATTTACACACAGTGATTGTATGAAGGGTTCCTTTTAGAACAATTGTCACCAAACAATCATTCATTCTTTATCTAGCAAAATTTACATTTTAAGACAATTTATCAAAAATCTTTCCCAAAGTCGTCACAACCTATAAAACAGTCTTAAAAGCTTCAATAATGGCTGCATCCGCAGAAGTAATTTTCCCAAAATTAAAAATTACCAGGATTTTTCTGTGATTATGCATTTGCCAAGAGCATTAATGTAGTTTTCAATTTTATTATTTGAAAAGGAAATTGCTAATATTTTGGTAGCTTATTAAAAGAATTTGCAGAAAAGCAGGGCAGAAAATTCTTATGATAAATGAAGATACCGTAGTTTAAATCTTATTATATTATATAAAATTATGAAACCAAAATAGTTTTTTCATTGTATGTTTATGTTGTTATTCATGCATCACTATTAACCCATGATGTTATATAAGAAATAAAATATTTTTAAAAGAAATACTTTACAAAGTTTTTATATAAAGTATCTTCATAACTTTAATGGTACTTTTTCCTCCACCTTTGAAGAAGGAACGCACATTTTCATTTTTCACCGAGTTCTGCAATTTACGCGCCCCTTCTCCTCTTTCACACCTCTGCGCTCAGAGCCTTCATTACAGCCTTATCTGTCTTCCCTCCCGATACTGAACGATACTGAACATTCATTATTCACTCTTGCCTTCTAGCTTCCCAGCCGTTTGAGTCACAGCACGCTATTCCAGCAATAACAGCACATTTTCAATTATTTTGAACACTTACTCTGCTAAATCCTTTACCCATAGTACCTAATTAATCATCACAATCACACTGCAAGGTAGGTACAGTATTTTAGCTTAACTCTGTAGACAGCGACACAGAGGTTTACAATAACTAAATATTTTCTAGTGTCACATGGCTAATTTTTGCGTGAAACCTAGTAGGAAAATGGCAGAAACATTAGATTTCAATTTCTTTGTTTCTGGTATAAGGCATGATTATAGTGGCTCATAAATAATGCCCATCTTCTGTTTCTTCCTTCTTCTTCTTCTTCTTCTTCTTCTTCTTCTTCTTCTTCTTCTTCT
>NW_022437041.1:334130-412211 GCF_009761245.1 Sapajus apella | reverse complement strand
TCTTCTTCTTCTTCTTCTTCTTCTTCTTCTTCTTCTTCTTCTTCTTCGACAGTCTCTCTCTGTTTCCCAGGCTGGAGTGCAGTGGGATGATTTCAGCTCATTGCAACCTTGCCTCCCAGGTTCAAGTGATTCTCCTCCCTCAGCCTCCTGAGTAGCTGGGACTACAGGCATGTACCACCATACCTGGATAATATTTGTGTTCTTAGTAGAGATGCGGTTTCACTATGTTGGCCAGGCTGCGCTTGAACTCCTGTTCTCAGGTGATCCGCCTGCCTCGGCCTCCCAAAGTGCCGGGATTACAGGTGTGAGTCACCATGCCCGACCTGTTTCTTCTTTCTTTGCTGCTATATCTTAGTGCCTCTCCCATGGCTTTTATGGCCCTTTCAATGCCTCCCATGTTTTCAGATGTACTTTTCTTCCAATCATCAAGATTCTACCAAATCCATCTGAAATATCTTTCCCACCCCTTAGATTGAGTAAATGCCTTTTTATTTTCTAAGATTCAGTTTAAATATTCACCTCCTTTATGAACCTTGCCTGACCACCTCTCCCTCACCAGGCAGAATCAACCACACCACTTGTCACCTCAGTGTTTGCCATGTTCTTCCTTTATAGCCTGTGTAAAACTAGTATACTGAAAACAGTGGCATGTTGGTCCCTAGCACTGGACAATTAGTCTTGTATGAATAACAACTATATCTTAATTTGCCTTCATTTTCCTAGCACTTAGCCTAGTTCAGTTAAATAATAAATTATAGGGCCAAGCATGGTGGCTCAAGCCTATAATCCCAGCATTTTGGGAGGATGAGACGGGTGGATCATGAGGTCAAGAGATGGAGACCATCCTGGTCAACAAGGTGAAACCCCGTCTCTACTAAAAATACAAAAATTAGCTGGGCATGGTGACGCGCACCTGTAGTCCTAGCTACTCGGGAAGCTGAGGTAGGAGAATTGCTTGAACTCAGGAGGCGGAGGTTGCAGTGAGCCAAGACCATGCCATTGCACTCCAGCCTGGGTAACAAGAGCGAAACCCCATCTCTAAATAAATAAATAAATAAATAATAAACAAATAAGGAATAAACAAACAAGTAGTAAAACTAGAAAGTATTTTGTCTTATGCAGTGGTTCTGGCAAATTATTATTACTACTGCTTTAACTCTACTAGTAAATCAATTTAGTAGATAGCAATTTTTAGTTCTGTTCTGAGTGTTTTTTAATATAACAGTTCATATATACCTCACAATAATGTCATGTTCCCGATATTGTTATTTTCTTCAATACAGGGGTAAACAGAGTTACAAAGATTAAGTAAATTATCCAACATTACACAGGTACTAAAAGATAAAACTGTAAATTAAACTCAAATCTTTCTAACTTCAGTGTCTGTGCCTTTAAAAAATGTTTATTTCCTTGTACTCTTTATCCATTAAAACACTTGCCCCACATAATGTAGCCCTTTTGTCTTGGAAATGGACTCAAGTTCAATGGGACTAACAAGTAGTACCTAGGTCTCCTTCCTAAGTTACATTCAAAATAATCTCTCACCTTTGACCCCTAAGTAATTTCCCTGGATTCATTATTGCATATTATTCTTTCCTCTGACCTAGAACATAGGCTGTTTTAGAATTTTAACATATAAGGAAAGGGGTGGGCAGACAGCACCCACCTCAGTGCCATCATTTAGGTTTTTCCCAGCAGATTATTTTCTAGCAAATGGAAGCCAGGCTCTACACAGAGACTTCTGAATTCTCAGTTGTTTTACAGCTTCCATGCTCTCTCTGGTTTCTTCTCTACATTTTGTATTCTCTTCCGCTGGTACAGGTACAGGAGACAGAAACTAGCTGAAAATTGCCCTGTTTGATTTGAATTTTTGGCATATAATGGCTGAATTTTCCAAGACAGAAAGTCTACAACTTATTTTTGGTTGAATAAGAGATAAAGCCAGAACAGAGAAGAAAATAAAATACAGAGACAGTATAATCTCTTGTTAGTATAAAAATAAGAATTTGTAACTCAAATGACCTCTTTAGTGAGTTTTTTATGGAATCCTTTTTTAGGACATTTGATTTGACTTTGGTATTTTGTAATAAATCTCTTTTTTAAAATGCTGAATTGGCTAAGTATTGTATTTAAGGAAGCTTCTCAAAGGACGAATCATCCATAGTTCTTTTAATGTTTATGGGATACTAATAGGAGGTAGATTTGAAATTAGGGCTGCATTTTATATGAATTTAATGCAAGACTAATATTTATGTGCAGCGAGAGCAGCTTCTCCTTTGGAATGGTAATGCTGTCTGCACTGAGCAGCTGAGTCTCCGTAGTGCCCTCCATCACTTGTCAGATTTAACAACCCAGAGTAAATAGCCCTCTGAATAGTAGCTACAGGTCCATCTTGTTGATCCCAATTTGTCAAATGTTGCTGTGAAAAAAGCACTAACCCTTTAGAAAGGATGTGAGGAGATTTGTAATTTATCTGAAACTCTAGATAAAGTCTCGGAAATACAGATTTCTATTTCTTTCAGTTACAAATATACTATCTTGCATCTATGTAGTCCCTATTGCCTAAAAAAAAAAAAGCACAGTATAATTTTCAGTCTTCTACTTTTCTCTCTATTATTTTTCAATGAGGATATAGTGATAAATTTTTTAATTGTTCATGCTTTCTATTAAGGAGTCAAAAGAACCGAAAAGATAAAATATATAACATCAAACAACAAAATGAGTTTATAGCAGAGGCAAGATTAACAGACAGGAATGATTGGCAACACAACTCACTTTATACAAAACAATGAAAACAAGAATGACTGAGGAAGCAATGATCACAGGAAATGCCTACATTTAAGTCTTTAATCCATCTTGAGTTAAACTTTATATGAAGTATAAGAAAGGGGTCCAGTTTCAATTGTCTACATATGATTAGCCAGTTTTCCCAGCACCAAAACTATAAAAACCTTAGAAGAAAACCTAGGCAATACTATTCCTGAATAGTTAATAGTATTCTGTATCCTATACAGGCAAGGGCAAATATTTCATGATGAAAACATCAAAAGCAATCGCAACAAAACTAATAATTGACAAATAGGATCTAATTAAACTAAAAAGCTTTTGTACAGCAAAAGAAACTCATCAGAATGAACAACTTACAGAATGAGAGAAAATTTTTGCAGTCTATCCGTCTGACAAAGGTCTAATATCCAGAATCTACAAGGAACTTAAACAAATTTACAAGACAAAAACAAACTCATTAAAAAGTAGGCAAAGGACATGTACAGGCACCTCAAAAGAAGATATTCATGAGCCCAATAAACATACAAGAAAAAACTCAACGTCACTGATCATTAGAGAAATACAAATAAAAACCACGATGAGACACCATCTCATGCCAGTCAGAATGGCGATTATTAAAAAATCAAGAAATAATAGATGCTGACAAGGTTGTGGAGAAATAGAAACACTGTTATATTGTTGGTGGGAATCTAAATTAGTTCAACCATTGTGGAATACAGTATGGTGATTCCTCAAAGACCTAAAGCCAGAAATACCATTTTACCCAGCAATCCTATTACTGGATATATACCCCAAGGAGTATAAATCATTCTATTCTAAAGGCACATGCATGCATATGTTCAATGCAGCACTATTCACAATAGCAAAGACATAGAATCAACTCAAATGCTCATCAGTGATAGACTGGATAAAGAAAATGTGATAAATTCACATCTGGAATACTATGTAGCCATAAAAAGGAATGAGATCATTTGTCCCTTACAGGGACACGGATGGAGTTGGAAGCCATTATTGTCAGCAAACTAATGCAGAAACAGAAAACCAAACACCACGTTATCATTTACAAGTGGGAGCTGAACAATGAGAGCGCATGGATACGGGGAGGGGAACAACACATACTAGAGCCTCTCTTGTAGTAGAAAGGAGAAAAAATAGCTAATGCATGCTGGGCTTAATTCCTAGGTGATGGGTTGACAGGTGCAGAAAACCACCACAGCACACATTTACCTATGTAACAAACCTGCACATCCTGTACATGTATCCTGGAACTTAAAATAAAAGAAAAAAATTAAGATACCTTGAAACCACACACATGGAAACAATAAACAAAAAGAAAATGTCTACATAATGTTGCATAATAGCTAGGTACTAATTTTAAACTTCAATAGCGATTCAAATGTTTTCATTTACAGATAAGAAGTTACTCTTAGTAAGCTGGTTTGACTTATATTTTCTAATTTCAGTTGTAAACATTTGTTGACTAAAATTGATGTCTTTTTTGGTTTATTAGAGTTATCGTTTCCTGTTAAGAAAAAGTAGTTTCCTAATTATGTGTGAATTGTATCAATCATTCAAAGTTTCCTAGTAGGGGACCAGGTATCATTTATATTATAACTTCATATATTTTCCCAGCAAAGAAAGAGAAATCATTTAAAGTTCAGTAAATTATTTTTTACAACAAAACTATAAACAGAATATAGCATCAGTAAGCTCCACAGACATCAAGCCAAGACTTTCTACTTTATAAATGTTGAGGGAATGAGGATTGAAAGTGGGGCAATATTGAACAAAGAAACCGATATTTATATTAAGCTGGTTATATACTGCTTGCAAAATATAGAAAGCTGTGGCTGAAATAAAACGTGGTGAAACTGTTATTTTGGAATCTGCTTTGTATATACATTATGAGTAGTTCGATTGTGATCTAACACAGTTTCTTTTCAATAGAGTCTATAAACATTAGTGGTTGAAGTACTGCTTCCATCACTCAATCTGTTATTCAAAAATTAAACATCAATTTATGGGCCAAGTTCCATGTCAGGCAATAGGGAACACAAGAATGGAGATGGCAAAGTTTGTAAACATAAGGGATTTATAACTTAATAGAAGAGAGAAGACTACAAATAACTATAACAGAAGGCAAAAATCACAAAAGAGAGTGCTGCTGATATTTATGTGAGAGAGAGGCCATCTGTTGGGTGGTAGTGGTGGACTGAAACAGAATATGAAGACAACAGTTTTTAAACAGTGAATGTGATGGTTGTGCAGGAGAGTAATTTGGATTAAATGCTGTTAAAAATTATGAGAGCCCCTTTAAAATCAGATAGCCAGAATTTATAATCAGTAAACTTACGACTATCTCAAAAATATTCAGAAACTTATGAGTGAGAACATAAAAAGCAAAAGTTAAGGGTGATTTAGGGTGGGGAGTGACAAATTAAGGAACACAATTTCTTGGGGAGTATCAGGTGATGATGGAGGTGAGTAGCTATGAGGTACACCCTGAAGAACAAGTGAAGCAAGAAGAGATGTGTTAACCTGGGGGAAAAATGGAGTGCACAAAGGATTGTGATGACAGGAAGATGAAGAACAGGTTCTATAAGGGTGGCAGAGGGATGAACTGGTACTGGGTTTGGTCCTAGCCACACTATGGTACGGTTTGATGCATCCTGCTGGGATCCAAAGATGACCTGAGGGGGTGCGACCACAAGCACATCCTCCTCCCCACGTTGGCAAATCATTTGGACCACACCGTACATTACTATTTACATTCTTCCATAAAACTGTGGGTTTTATGTCTTGATAGGTTTTAGCAAAGTGCTTTTCAATAGCTGATTGAAATTTGTCAGCAGGGGGCTCATGCTTTATATGGCCTGCATAACCAGAGTGTTACCTGAAGATCTGGAGACAGGGCAATACTGCTTCAAATTGCTTTTTACTCAAAGGAATTCTTCTGACATCAGGATCATAACCTAACAACTGATTGCAGCATCTGTGGCCCGTATAGATGACTTTACTAACTAGCTGAATATAGGGGGATAGTGTTTTGTCCTGATACGTGAGCAAAAAGCCCATTCTAGGAAGTGCAGCCTTGTGGCCATCTGTTCTATTAATCCTATGGGGAAATGTTTAGTAGGAAAAATAAACAATTGAACTGATACCCTGGGTTTATGCAATCTAGTTGCCTGTGAGAAATAGCTTGTTCTATTTCCTCAATTTCATTTTTTGCTATAGGAGTTAAATACCTGGGACAATCCAGGGCAGCATTGGCTTTTAAGATAGAAAACAGGTTTTAAAACTTATCAGTAGTTATTCCCAATGTGGGGTGAAGCCAGTTAATATCACCCAGTAATTTTTGATAATTATTTAAGTTATGTAAGTTGCTAGTATTTAATTTAATGTTTTGAGGTATTACTGACCAGAAAGTTAGTATATATCCAAGATATTTCCAAGGAGAGGACATTTGTCCTTTTTCAGATTCTATGATTAAACTTACTGTGTATTCCTTTGGACAGAGGCATATAAACTTAAAAGTACTGGCTCCTTTGGTGCTGCCAGTAAAATATCATCCATAAAATGAATAATCTTGCAATTAGGAAATGCTTTTCTACTGGAGAGCAAAGTCTGATTTACATGATACTTATAAATGGTAGGACTGTTTAGCATTCTTTAAGAAAGTACTTTCCAATGAAGTTGGCAATCTGGCCTTTTATTATTGATAGCTGGTATTATAAACACAACTTTTTCTCTGTCCTGTTCTGCAGGAGGAATAGTATAAAAGCAGTCTTTTAAGTCAATAATGATTATAGTCCAATCTCAAGGAATCACCATGGGGGACGGGAGCCCCTGCTAAAGAGGTCCCATAGGTTGCAAATTAGCACCAATTGCCCATAAGTCATACAAACGTCTCTATTTGCCAGACCTTTTGGGAGTGAAGAAAATGGGCAAATTCAAAGGGCTGTTAGGTGGTTCTACATGGACGGCTTTTAATTACTCCTCAACTAATTCATGGGCTCGTTGCAACTTCTCTCCCTTTAAAGGCTACTAAACTACCCAAATAAAATTTTGAGAGAGCCACTTAGGGGTAGGGGAAGAATAACAGTGGCCGTTATTAGAAAGAGGTCTTATGTTCACATAATTCATCAAGTTGTGCCCTCCAGAGGAGGTACTGACCGGTATCCAAAGTTGTTTTAACTAGCATTGACCAGTCCCATGAGTTCATATGAAAGTTCTTTGCTATGGTCTCAATTAATCCTTTCATAAATGGGCTAGTGGCTCCATTTTCTCTAATGTTTTTCCTTATCTCTTTATCATATACCTGATTGCCTGTTGACCTTGCATCCCTGGGCAGGCCATGAACTCCCATTGTAATGCCGCTTGCCTAAGACAGGTCCCACAGCTGTAGCACATCCCTTGTCTTTTTTTCCAATTTATTGGTGGGCAGAGGGGACCAAGGAGAATTTCTGTCTCTTCTGTGGCACTTTTATCTGGTAATTGTGGGCCTGAGGGAGAAGGAGGAGGTGGTAAGGTAGGTGATGCTTTCTCTTCCCTTCGCTTTTTGGGCTCTTCTGTGTAGAGAGTGGCCAAAGCAGCCCGGCCTAAGGCCCACAACATTACAGATGTTACTGGGACACGTTGCACATATTTTTGTGCACATAATTGCATTTAAGATTTCTCCCCACTTGTACCCAGAGCTCTAGATCCAGCATGCCTTCTGCT
The DNA here is from genome assembly GCF_009761245.1 of Sapajus apella. Taxonomy (NCBI): domain Eukaryota; kingdom Metazoa; phylum Chordata; class Mammalia; order Primates; family Cebidae; genus Sapajus; species Sapajus apella. The sequence goes on along the minus strand of NW_022437041.1, from coordinate 404,705 downwards.
GGGAACCATGGGTTATGGAAAACAACAGTTTGCATTAAGTCCCTTAATTGAACCTGCGAAACAAGGCTCCAGTAGCTTTAAGCAGCTGTTTCAATACCTATGAATCCTGTTTCTGTTGTGCTTATAACTATTGTCCCGTGATGATGAAACCCTAGCCTGAACAATTGGAAATCCCAAGTGGGTACCAATGACTTACTAACTTACTGACTTACTGACTGCACAGTCTCTTCACCTTTGTTTTCAAGGATTCCATTGTGATCTGTTGCAGCATTTCTCACATGGGGGCACCAACTACTGAATCTGACCTGCAGACTCTGGCCAAGTGACAGATGAAAGGAGTTCGCAGACGCAGGTGTTTTGCCTGTGAGAGTGCAGCTAGGGAATCCCACAGCTTATAGACCCGGAAGAGACTGGACTCTGGCCATGGAGCCCTGATATGCCAGAGAAGCTCATATTTATTTTAGAACAGATTTAATGACACAGGCTTGGAATAAACACAATTTGTGGGTAATAAACATTGTTGACACCCTGATTAAAGAGCAGTCCTGTGAGCAAATGATCAAAGGTCGGTTTTAGGACAACATGAGTAAACAAGCTATTTAGGGAAACACCTCTACATTCCCTTGGTATCTGCTATTTGCTGTTAGCTCAAGGTAAGAGGATTAGGCTGCCTTCAGCCATAATTCTCTCCTGAGGCTTTTGCAAAAGCTTCCAGCCTTCCAAGAAGGTTTGTATCTTTCTATAATTTTCCCCACTACTCTGACCGATCTCCTACACACTGTTAAAGAACAAACTGGGAAAACAGGCTTATTTCATATAAAAAAATGATCTTAAAATGATTGTAACTAAGATAAAGATAACCAGATGGATCTGAGGAGCATAATAGTGATTAAAGAAACCAACATATGCATTGACACCTCATCTATGACATGTATATCATATATGAAAACACTACGGTGGCACTGCAGATCACAGAAACATGACTGAAAACTGGGTGTCCATGTAAAAGAAATAAAACTGGGCTTCTACCTCCCACCACACATGCAAATTAATTCCAGTTGAATTAAAGACTAAAATGTTAGAGGTAAAACTGTAAAGGCTTTATAAAATATATGAGAATGTCTTCAGTTCTTTAGGCTATCAAAGACTTCTTAAAAGTCATAAAATTTTATCAAAGACATAAAATTCTAACCATAGGAAAAAAGAAAAAAAGAGAGAGCGAGAAAGGTGGGAGGTGGGGAAGAAGAAGGGAAAGAGGAAGAAAAGAAAAAAGAAATCATGCAAAATTAAAGATTCCTAGTGTCCATAAACTTTAATGCTGTAAAACTGTTGGAAGTCTTTTTCTTTTTTTTCATTAGAATAATTTCCTCTGCTTTTTTTTTTTGCTTTAGGGAATTAAATAAAATATTAATGACACTAAGGAATGATTTTTATGTGAACTTCTGAATTGTCTAAACCTTTAAGATGGAAGTGTGGCCTACATATAAGCTAATATCTATTGCTCTAGTCCACTGAGAATACATTTTAAGACTCCTTATAATTTAACATTTATTTATTTTCAACTATTATTTATTTTAAATTAGAATTATTTCTAAGTTCTTATTTTTAATTTCCTCAGAACATTCTGCGAATTTGTACTATCATTTGAGAATAATTTAGAAATTTTTTTAAAACAAAAAATTAATTGAGGATGCAGAAAGAATGTAAAAGTAGAAAAATAGCCATATGTGACTATAATTTCTGTCATGACATTAGTATTTTCTAAATATTACACTATTTGTGTAGATTTCCAAAAGTTATATAAGAGCATTCAATGAAACGGACCTTCCTTTGATTAAAAATCTCCAGTCTCAATGGTAAAAATCTGATCTTTACTATGTGGATGACTAAGCTTGTGGTAATCATCCAAACTTGGCTGGACTAGCACACTCAGAATTTACAATAAGGTAGTTTTTGCCTATTGGATAAATTTGTCCATTAAGTACAATTCCCTGCCAAGAATATAGAGGAAAAACAAACACCTTCCCTTCTATAGAGAGAATTACCTAGCAAACCCACTGTTCCTACTTTCTTTGAAGACTTTGAGGTTCAGGAGGCCACTACTGATTCCACTTTGACTGGAGAGATTTGTCTTGGCAGGACTTCTAAAGACACTCTTATTCATCTTCTTGCTTATGGCTTTACCTGTTTCCTGAGTTTGAGATCAGGGTTGTAGGGTATCTGATGCAGATTATTTTTTAAAGGGGTAGGATTGTGTTTTCCTTTACTTCTTTGAAGTAAGGCAGACAAAAATTGATCTTAAATTCTCAAAATGCCTATTTTTTTTAACTTTTATTTTACTTGAACTTCTGAAAAAGTTTCCTTCTGTTTTTGTATATCTTTTCTTCATATAACTGGCATCTGTTTCCTGTTTATGGACCATGAGAAGATTGCTATCATGGAAATTAAATAATGCAAAATAAGATTAAAATAAAAGGTTAAGATTTAAAGTTAAGATATAACAGAGATGTATAGGATCAAATTTAAGAGACAGGATTGTTTTAATCTGGGCATAAATGGGTTGTACTCAGTTACATGGTAGTTTTAATTCTAAAATATGATGTATCAGTCAAAAGATGGTTGGTGGGTTAATCATCCATGAAGACTGAGAAAAAGAATTATGGAAGCGAATGTTGGCAGTGCCCATCCCAGGCAGCTAAACACTGCCAATTCCTTGGCTTGGCATGCCTATATTACAGAAGAACTACCTTGTCAAGAAACCACTGGGTGTTTAAAATGGCTTTATATTTAACAGATAACATGGTATGGATATTTGGCTCTCTTTACAGCTCTATTTCTAACAAATAATAAATGACTTGGCTAATTATCTCTGCTTACATCGGATTTCTGAGATGCAATGCTGACAGTCACCTCTTAACCAAATTTATTTTCTCTGATGGTAAGAATGCAAGACAGCAAATAAAATATAGAATGTCTGGTTAAATTTGAACTCGAGATAAACAATGAATAATTTAGAACATAGTTAGACTAAAAAATTATTCATTACTTGTCTAAAATTCAAACTTAACTGGTCATCTTATATTCTGCCTGTAACTCAGTCTGGTGGGAGCCTATGGGAATGGCCAACTTGCCCAACTTACAAGACATCGGTGGGTATGACACCAGTACAAGGTAATATTTGAGGGGGAAGAAATGCCATATACTCATAGGGCTTATGATTCTTTCCTATCTGTTATCTAATTAAAGCTTCACAATGAATATTTGCCTGACCTGGTATCCATGGCTACCATGTGTTCATTGTCATGAGAACAATGAGGACTCCGACTTCCAATCTACTCTCTTTACAGTGGACCGCCTCTCTTGCTAGATGTCCTCTTTCGCATCATTTTGTTAGCTGTACACTAATGTATTTTATTTCTTGACTATTACTTTGAATGCTCTCTAATCTCACTTTCTGAAAGCCAGTCATTCCTTTTGCTTCCTGAGTAATATGGGGGTACATTGATAAATAATACTTTTCATGAGGACTGTAACAAGTAGAAATTGTGATTCAGAAATAAATATACCTCCAAGTAAACTTTTGAATTAATCAAATCTTGGTTTGGCACATTCTGAGTATGGGTTTTTTTTTTTTCTAATTAAGTTCTTCCTTCCCTACCTTTCCCCAATTACTGAAGATTCCAATAATATTACTCCAATTCTTCTTGCCAAACTTTCTTTTAAGGAAAGTCTCTTTAGTTCAAATAACCTAAGGTTAAAAAGCACCCACAATGAGCTAAATTCAAAGTACCCATATTAAACTAAATTAATGCACATACGCAGTGGGGTCATTTTAACGCCTTTGAAAAGATCAGCATTCAACCATCACATAAGAAAGTTCCTGAAATATTTGTAAACTTTTTTGTTTGTTTGTTTAAAGACAGGGTTTCACCATGTTGGTCAGGCTGGTCTTGAACTCCTGACCTCAGGTGATCCGCCCGCCTTGGCCTCCAAAGTGCTTGGATTACAGGCGTGAGCCACCACGCCTGGCTTAAACTTTTAAAATAAATAAATTTAAATAAATTATTTAGATATATATATATATATAAACAACACAGACAAAGAGTCAGAAAGATAAAAGAATGACAAAGAAGAAGCCAAGGCAGTGAATCCTGTCTAAACAGGGAGCATGACACAGGAGAGGACAGCATGACTTGGTGTTTTTGCATGAAGGTTAAATTATTATGCAGCCAACAGAGCTACTGAGAAGCAGAACTTGTGGCCTCGGTGTCCAAATTCTGTCTTTGATTCTAATGACTCATTTTGTGACTCCATGTAACTTACTGACTTCTCTTTATTCTACTCTTACCTGCTGGAAAAGAAATTAAATACCACACAATTCACAGGATGTTATAATCCTGAGTCATTAATTCAATAATTTATATAGAGAAAATATTATTAGCTGATAGAGAAGTGGTGACAAAATAATTCTGAAAGGCAAAATTTGGGAATCTGGAGACAGCAATAAAATAGAAAGTGAAAGTCCAAAGCTTTGGTTTAAAAAACACTTGGAATCAAGAACTTGAGTTCATGGAGACATGAACAATGGAGTGGTTGTACAGAGCAGGGACAAGCCTAAGGTGCGCTGTGCTGCATAACATGCGTATTTCTAGGGCCACTGTTCCCCATTCCTGCTCTGTCTTCTCGCCACTTGCCACACAATTCATTCTAATACAGACCTTTTATCTTTCTTCTTGCCACCCTAAGCTTAAAACCTTTCTTCAAATGCAGGATTTGAGCTAAAACAGAAATAATTTCATAAATTGAAGAGAGTACTGTTTTATAAGCGAGTACCAGAGTTTATTCTGAGAAAAAAATACATACGGCTCAGTGTTTGAGAAAGAAAGATGAGCTCAGAAAGAATAGGAAGGATACAACTAAACGATTCTTCAACAAAATTACGTGCTGAGGTGAAGGAGAAATTGAGGAGGCAGAAGAAGAGAAAAACAGACTGGAGAAAAGCCAGTATCCAAGTTGGTAGAAAAAACAGAGATACTTTATAAAAACTGAGACAGCTAATTTCAGTCTTAAGCTGTTCACATTATTGTGTTATAAAACCACCACACCAAGGCTTTTTATGTTTTTATCATGTGTCTGGACATAAAGAAAATGGCTAGTCAAATCTACAGTAGGTAGAACACAAATAGCTGGTGAGCAAAGGTGAGATGATTCAGGCGTTGAATTGATCCAAAGGAAACAGACTTTTAAACTACAGGTGACTAAGAAAACCACGTAAATACCTCACCTTCTCCAGAATTTCCAGAATGATTGGAAAAAAGAATTTCTGCTACAAACAAAAGGATTTGAGTCAATGTTATTTTCATCTCTGCAGACTCTAGGATTTCATTTAGGCCAGCAGGTCCTTCCCTGGGGATGTGCAACGTGAGGTAGACAGCAAGTAACCCAACACCTCCCTCCTACACCTCCCCAAACAGCTCTCTTCTGATCTGCTTCTCCTAGTGACAATTCCAGAAAAGATTTCCTTTTACCTTTTAATGCAGCTGGAAAAAAAAATTATGCTGGAAAGTCATTCAGCTAAAGTCTCACTCTTTACAGAGGTATTTCTATTTTTTTATTTTTTTATTTTATTTTTGAGACGGAGTTTTGCTCTTGTTACCCAGGCTGGAGTGCAATGGAGCGATCTCGGCTCACTGCAACCTCCGCCTCCTGGGTTCAGGCAATTCTCCTGCCTCAACCTCCCGAGTAGCTGGAATTACAGGCATGCGCCACCAGGCCCAGATAATTTTTGTATTTTTAGTAGAGACCGGGTTTCACCACGCTGACCAGAATGGTCTCGATCTCTTGACCTCGTGATCCACCCGCCTTGGCCTCCCAAAGTGCTGGGATTACAGGTGTGAGCCACCGCGCGCGGCCTATTTTTTTTTTTTTTTTGAATACTTTAAGTTCTAGAGTACATGTGCGGAATGTGCAGGTTTGTTACGTAGGTATACATGTGCCATGGTGGTTTGCTGCACCCATCAACCCATCATCTACATTAGGTATTTCTCCTAATATATTTCTACTATCCCTAATGTATTTCTACTTAAAATGAAATTTAAGTGAATAAAATGATTAAGGCTTTATGGAATAATTTCATGAAAAAGTCTTTCTAGGGAGTTACAGGAAGTGGAAGAAGTGAGAATGGGTTGGCGCTGGAAGACAGCAAGCTAGGAAAAGAATTCATAGTATAAATTCTAGAGTTTGAAATTCTCTCTAATGGTCCACGACATTCCCTCCAGGGGACATTTTCTAATGATATTTTGAAGAAACAGAGGATAGATTTTTATGGAGAAAAACTGCACAGTTTTAATTCTATTGGTAGCCTTTAACTTTGTCTTCTGCCATCAGAATATCTCAAAGACCTTAAAGCCTAGTAAAAGATTAAAATATTAAACTAAAGACAGAAAAAGCATAGTTTGCAACAAGCTTTCTTTAAAATAAGAGGTATTACATTTTTAAATTTCTTAAATGGAATGTAAGACAGAGGTACCAAGAAACTCTTCTGTTCATATAAAAAAAGGTGGTTTTTCACTTAAAAATTAAGATTTTATTCTTATTTCTTCACTTTCTTAAAGTCACTTTTTAAAAGGTTATTTAATATTTTTTAAACTTCCTTTTCAAAGGTGATAACTTTGAGAACTGAGTTCAGGATTCTCAAATTTGTATTTTATCACTTGGTGCTAGGAGAGATCTCCTTTGTTTTAAAAATAATTTTTTTAATGACAACCACACAGCTCATTTTTAAATAACCTCTTTCCATTTGTGAGGAATTGCTTTGGAGTTCAAAGAAAATGAGTCACCCAAGGAAAAAAAATTCACAAGCCATTTTTATGCATTATACAAAGCAGAAATTTAATTTAATGGCACCGATATAGAAGAGCTTCTTCAAGTAGCAGTTAAAAAAATCTGTTTCTTTACTTTTATGACAGCAGCCAGTTCTGTTGTCTATGCAGATGAAAATAACAATGAAGAGTAATTGATCGTGGTGTGGAAACGGGCTGCTGGTGGCCAGGAAAGGGAAATCAATCTAATGCCGTAGGGAAAAATATTTCTATAGTGTCATTGGGGGGGTTTCTTTAGAGTTCTTCCTCTATACTTGCCGGGATCGGAGCAGTTTCAGTACTCCTCATCTTCTTCCTTACCTTCTGCCTTTGATTTGAAGACTTTTCTGATGGGAAAATGGAGGGCAGGAAGGAAGGCACTTGTAACAATTGAGACTTTCTTTCAAAATTTAAACCCTTATCCCCGTCATATGTCTGTTCCCTTAAAGTTGCAGAGAATTTAGGTTACAGTCTTGATTTAGGTCCAAAGGAGCTCTTTCTCACATAGGGGCCCTTTCATTCACTCTTCTGACAACAGATATACCCATTTCATTCCATACGTTTATAGAAATAGCCATTCAGGAGACAGTTGCCTCAAGATGGCAGTTAGACTTTAAGTGGCAATACTGCTCCATGGATTCTTCCTTCCATTTTGAAATAATCTCCTCTATGGCTCACTATTTTATTTCCTTAACAGGATATATTTTATTAAGATACATGGTACATGCAACTGTATTTAAAGCATATTTCGCTTTTACTGCTCTAGTGTACTAGGTTGTCTAAATCCAGGTTAAGAGTGCTGACTTGAGCCAAACTGACTACCCAGGTTCATCTCCCATCTAGGTCTGCTTTCCAGCTGTCTGCCCCCACAACACAATCAGACACATTTTTGAGGAAAGTACCATTCCAGGAAGTTGGACCATGCCCCGATAAGTTCTTCGCAAAGGTCATTTAAACAGTGTGGTGAACCCCCTGGTTCACTCTCAGCTTCCTGTAGTCTGTCTAGGCACAGATGCTGAGGATCAATGAGGTTGATAATGAGCAGACTCATCTCTCCATGAGTACTGGAGGCTTTAGTGCATTCTTGGATTCTATTAAAAACAGAGAAAAAAGGAGAGGATAGAATGACTGGCTTAGCTATCATCCGTTTTCTACTGGTCATTGCTATCACATCCACTTTTTTGTCTGGGTTCTATTTTAGTCATCAGGGTCATAAGACTTTTGAAAGTCCATGATGTCAGTCAAGAAATGATCAAAACTTCAAGTATAAGATGTAAGCCATCAAGTGGCTCTAAAAGTGTTAGATATTCTGTGCTTTGAGTGTACTATTTCATTTAATTTGCATAACTCCATGAGAAACATCTTTTTTTGTTTGTTTTTCATTTTACAGATGAGGAATCTGAAGCTTAAATAAATAATTTTACCCTTTTAGTTCTATATTGCTGTGTAATAAACCACCCTAATCTTAGTGGATTAAAAGAGGGCAATTAGTTTGCTCAAAAAATCTGCCATTTGGGCAGTGCTTGGTAGGGACAGCCCACATTCGCTCCCTAGGCAGTGTCAGCTAGGGTAATTCAAAGGTCGCCAGATGGCTGGAAGCTAGAATCATCTGAAGGCTCACACACTCACATGCCTGATGGCGATGCTGACATGTGATCTTTAAGTCTAAAAGTGTAAATTGTCATCTTGAGGCATCTCTTGGATCACATGACTATATGCATCTTTTCAATGGGTTGCTTGGTTTTCTCAGATCATGTCAGCTGGATACCAAGAGTGAGCATTCAAAGAGACAGGAAGTGAGTGATACCAGTTTTTAAAGCCTGGGTCTGGTAACTGGCATAGGGTCATTTGCATAGTATTCTATTAGTCACGGAGCCCAGATTGACGAGGAGACAAATACCCTACCACATAATGAGAGAAGTATAAAATAGTTTAGAGGCCATGATTTAGAAATGAACACACTTTGCAGCATCATGCATCTTGAAGTAAAGAAGCTTGGACTCAACTCCTGGATGTTATAACTTCAAAGTTCTAGTTTCAAATCACTTTTCTAAATTACCTTAAAAGTGCATTCTATATTAAGAAAAGGCGACATTTAAAACAGAGTTACATGAACACTCATAAAAACCATACCTCCCAAAATTCAGATTCACAGAGTTCAGGCGATATTGGAGCTAGAGGTGACCTTGATGTATCCCACATCTTTTTCTTCATTTTATAGACCTGGAAATGCAGGCACCAGTTGGTCACATGACATACTTGGGTTAGCCAGTTACAGTGTTGGGACCATAAGCCAATGCCTTTTCCACTATGTCTCTGCTTGGGTGTACATATTACTTCCATTTTCTGTTTTGTATATAAGTAACTTTTTATCCAAATAACTAACATCTACATGGAGATTTAAAATATCCACAGCACTTTCATTTTTCTTTTTGTTTTTTCATCACTAGAATGCCTATCCTGGCCAACTGGGACAATGCAGAAAGATGTGGCAAATACTTTGAAGGCCAATCTCCACCCCACCCCAAAAAAAATCAAATCACTGATTTTTAGGCCATACTATTAAGAATGGTAGCTGTAAACCACAAATTAATGAATAATACGGTGATTAGAAACTGATAGAGAAAAAGTGGAAGTGAGAGGATTGTATGTGATGAATAAGGCCGTCAGAGGTATATAATAGGTGTAAGGCTTATTGCTGGGGTAAAACGAGGAAACTGAGACAAGTATAAGAAAATGAGAAGCCAATTTATTTAGCTCCTGGATGAGGTTCTGTGGTTTAAGAAGAGGCTAAAGAAGTTGCACGTGGCTGTTTAGTGCGTGGGGTTTTATGGGGAGGTAAGGCAATTGATTGGCTTTTGGGAAGCAAAGTGAAGGCAACTTTATTGGCTGTTGGGAAACAGAATGTGCATGGAGCGAGCTGTCATTGGTAGGTGGGCAGAACTCAGAGTAAGTGGGCCTTGATTGGCTGTTGGGGAAACAAAGCGAAGGCAGCTTTATTGGCTGTTGCAAAACAGCATGTGCATGGAGTGAGCTGTCATTGGTAGGCGGGCGGGACTTACTGGGCAGGGTTTGGTGGGGTTTCTTTAAAATTTTTTTGGCAGGCTTTTTCAACGGTGGGCTGCGGTTGAGCACTTAGTTTGGTGCTGAATGTAGATCTGGGTGCGGTAGCAGAGGTGGGTGTGGGGAATTCATGTGGAGAAGCCAGATGCTGAGTAATGTGCTCAGAATGATGACGCAGTTATCAGGTGCGAGCAGGGATGGGTGTGTCCATTTAACTCCCTGCGAGGCAACCGGCCTTACAATAGGTATGGCTGCTTCACAATGAATGTCCCAGAATCTGAGGATTCTGGAACACTGCACTTCTGCTAATTCCTCCCCTACGAGGTCAGACCTCACTAGACCTGATGTCATACCACTGTCAGGTAAGTTCTATTATTAACACCCTATATTAGTTTCCTGGAGCTGCCATAGTATATTGCCACAAACTGAGTAGCCTGAAACAACAGAAATTTATTCTCCCATAGTTTTGGTGACTAGAAGCCTAAAATCAAGGTGTAACTAGCCTTGCTCCATCCAAAGGCTCTAGAAATGATCCTCTCTTGCTTTGTTTTTTCTTTTTTTTTTTTTGAGACAGAGTCTTGCTCTGTCACCAGGCGCCAGGCTGGAGTGCAGTGGTGCAATCTCAGCCCACTGCAACCTCTACCTCCTGGGTTCAAGCAATTCTCCTGCCTCAGCCTCCCGAGTAGCTGGGACTACAGGCACATGCCACCATGCCCAGCTAATTTTTGTATTTTTTTAGTAGAGACGGGGATGGTTTCACCATGTTGGCCAGGATGGTCTCGATCTCTTGATCTTGTGATCCGCCTGCCTCGGCCTTCCAAAATGCTGGGATTACAGGCTTGAGTCACTGCCCGGCCCTCTCTTGCTGCTTCTAGCTTGCGGTGACTGCCAGCAATCCTTGTAGATGCATCAGTCAGTCTCCGCCTCCATCATCAGAGGGCATTCTCCCCTGTGTGCCTGCACCCAAATATAAGGACACCAGTTATTAGATGCAGGCACGCTCTAAGCCAGTATGATCTCATTTTAATTTGATTACATATGAAAAGACCCAATTTCTCAATAAGGTCAAACCCACAGAATGCAGCCAGCTACGTATTTGTACACTGTTCACCCCAGCACACCTTCCTTTTAGAGATGGAGAGATTGACATCCAGATAGGCTAAGCAGTAGAATCAGATCATTCTGGGAAACAGTTGGCATTTAAAATCAGGTCCTCTAATTCCTATCCTGTGTTGTTTCTACTGCTGTATCAAGTATGAAAGAAACTTTTCTAATGAAAGATAATCTTATTTGATTTTCCTCATGAGGCCTGTAAAGAAAAAAAAAAAAAAAAGGAAGCCTGAATATTATCTTTTTTTTAAAGGGAAAAGAATGACTTCCTTGAACTTCCTGCCCCTTCTGTTTGTTCCCATAGCAACCTATTATGCCTTTCATGAATGCTATTCTATCACTTTATTGTATTTGCCTGATTATCTCTTCTACCAATGCAGAGAAGGATGAGTGAGACTGAGAGGGACATAGGGGTCTGCCTGGGTCACAAGGGTTAGGTGCAAAGTTTGGACCTGAACCAATTCTTGGAGGCCACGACTTCCTCTTAAAGTACAGGTATTGATCGACTTACGACCTATGCAACTTGCGACCATTCAACTTTACGACCACAATCCCTAGCCAGGACTGCCCCGCATCTGGCAGTGCAAACGTTGCCCAGCTGGGCATACGACAGTGCGGACCAGCTTCCGGCAGCCCTACCATCTCCGCGTGCATATAGCCTACTCAACTTACGACCAAATCGTGTTACGACCGGTCTGTCGGACCCAATTGTGGTCGTAAGTTGAGCACTAGTTGTATCTTTTCCAAGAATGAAACTTTTTACTGCATGATCAAGCCCCTTCATCCATTGTTATCATTTGGCACAAAGCCCATGATCTATGAACATTTTAAGAGTCAACAAAATATTAGAGACCTGAAAAGCCATTACTAGTTACAAATAATAAAATGTTGCAAAACTAAAAGTAATAAGCATTTTAATTAAATAGTGATAAAATATGGCCAGGAGAAGTGGCTCACCCCTGTAATCCCAGCACTCTGGGAGGCTTAGGTGGGCAGATCACTTGAAGTCAGAAATTTGAGATCAGCCTGGCCAATATGGTGAAACCCATCTCTACTAAAACTACAAAAGTTAGCCAGGCATGGTGGCACGTGCCTGTAATCCCAGCTACTTGGGAGGCTGAGGCAGGAGAATTGCTTGAACCCGGGAAGCAGAGGTTGCAGTGAGCAGAGATTGCATCAGCCTGGGCAACAGAGCAAGACCCTGTCTCAAAAAAAAAAAAAAAGATAAAAGATAACATATTAAACAACTGCAATAATTATTATAGAAATCAATATGCCTATTTGACATAATCTGGGATTTTCATGCATTTTAGTTGATATATTATAATATAAATGGGGGATTTTTAAAAATAAGAATATTTTAGGTCTATAGAGATCCTAAAAAGGCCCCAAATTAAAATTAACCCTGGTCATGAGGATCAAAACAACTCTCTGATTAAGTCTGGCATATGAGATGGGAGAGTGTGAACAGTTCTTTTTTTTCCTTTCATCACAAGTAAAGCAGCTTCTTCTTATTATATAACCATCTTACTCAGGATCAGTAATGCAGCATTTGGTGAGGTCGTCATGTACTATTTGTGGCTCACTTAATCCCAGTCTTCCTCCTGGGGGTAGGCCTAACAGAGAGATGTTTCATTTGGGTGTTTTTCCTGTGAAATATTTTTGCCAATTACCTTTTAATCTTTTGCTACACAGTATGTTGGGTAAGCAGTTTAGCAACCAGAGCCCCTGGTCTACAATGAGAATTAGCACAGGAGACAAGAGAACTGGAATCCCAGAAACCAGAGAAAATAACACTGAATGGGAGAAAGCTTTATCATTTTCTTATCTCTCTGTTCCTGATAACACCCAGATGGCTAAAAGAACAACTAGATTTAAAGGATGTTAACAATCTTTTTAGTGAGAACTAACTTTAGTTCCAGCTCCCCCTATACTCCCACCCATGGAATGAAAGTCTTGTTATTCTTCTTTTACATTAAAGATTTCATAATATTCAAAGTAGATCTCTGACATCAACGTGGATGACACAGTTTCCATATTGGGGAAATCTTATGACTTTTCTTGGCAATGAGAGTTTATGTTGTTTAACTACAGTAAAAGCCAAGGATATAAAGTGACTCCACACTTTTCCAACAATTTATAAGCCTTCTGTTGGCCTCTGTTCCTTCCTTCTCCAGGCTAAACTCCCTATGCTAGGATTTCAACCATTCTCTTACCCACCTCCTTAATTTCCTTAGCCCCTTGTGCTTCCACTATACAAACTCCACAAAGTCCTACCCTGCTCCAGTCCCAGATCAGTCAGCTGTTTCTACACTAGTTCAACCAAATATCACTAGAGAAATTCCCTTATCACCTCTGTTGCTTCACAGAGTTACCATTTGTAATCTACCTTGAGGAATCTTGCTTCTCATATGATTCCTCAAGAGAACATAAGAACATATTTGTTAAGAGAACATGAGAAAATGTTCCCTTCAAGTTCTTATCCCAATCTTCACTCTCAACAAATGCCCCAACTACCTCAGTATCAATATCAGGCTTGAGCTACAAATTTCCTTTCAAATTCCCAAACAAATTCAGAGCCACACCTCTCCTACAGTCTAAGATGACACACTCCTCTTTCACGGGAAGGCTCCATTTATGCTGCTCATTGCGCCCATTTTTCATTCCTTCTCCATGCCAGACACCAACATTTCAGACAAACAATCTAGAATGTCTGCTCAAAGGGTAGTAAAAGTTCTTGTGTCACATCAAGAACAGACACATCTTACACGGCACATGTCTTTTGTTCTTTTTGTGCTACAAGAATATCTACTCTAGAGTGCTGGGGCTAGGAGATCATTCCAGAGGAGGTGATAGCTGAGCTAACTATGTAGGATAAGAAAGGAATAGCCCAATATTGAGATAAGAACTTGAAGGATGAAAAAGGGAGAAGAGATCATCCCCAGTAGGGTGAGCAGCAATTACAATGGGACAGAGTTATGAAAGCAAGGGAGAGCTCATCTAAAGCTGAGGAGTTGCTATGGAGTGGAAAAATGTGATGCAGGACGAGAATGTCATAATTAGACTCTGAAATATGGCATGCAGACTAAGATGTTCAACTTTTTATACTGATGGCACTGGGGAGCCAGTATAAGTTTCTAATCATGGGAAAGGCACAGCCACATTTGCAATTTAGAAACAGATTCAGATGCAGTGTGGTAGATAGATTGCAGGCAATAGAACTTGGGGCTTGAACTAGAAGGAAGTCAGCAAATAAACTGACTGTAACCCAGGCCAAGAAAAACAATAGGGTGAACTAATTTGTCACTGCCTTAGAATGGCAGTGGCAGTGGCAGGGGCACCTTTATATGGGCACCAACACTGTTAAGCCTCAGACACCACTAAGCAAAATCTCTGCTGTGGATATAGATGTAAGTGCCCTGCCCTTGTCAGGATCACAGTGGATATCACTGCCAAAAACCGGAGAGGAAAAAAAATTGTAAACCCCGCGGAGGAACCAAAACTACTCTGGATTTCTAGGCCCATGTAAAGCACTGGTAGGGTAAAGTGCGTATGTGGATGTGGTGTGTGTCAGATGTGTGTCTGGATGTGGTGTGGAGAGGAGGGAGTTGTGGCAGCTAGCCTTATATTCACTTACTCCGTGTTAGTCCTTTTTCATGCTGCTGATAAAGACATACCCGAGACTGGGCAATTTACGAAAGAGGGTTGCTGGACTTGACAGTTCCACATGGCTGCGGGGGCCTCACAATCATGGCGGAAGGTGAAAGGCATGTCTCATGTGATGGCAAACAAGAGAAGAGAGTTTGTGCAGGGAAACTCCCTCTTTAAAACCATCAGATCTAGTGAGACTTATTCACTATCATGAGAACGGCATGGAAAAGACCTGCCCCCGTGATTCAATTACCTCCCACCAGGTGCCTCCCACAACACATGGGAATACAAAATGAGATTTGGGTGGGAACACAGCCAAATCTTATCAGGTATGCTCTCAGAGAAAAGAAGTCATGTCACCCAATCTAATCACCTTGCCCACTGAATCTCCAAGTATATAGACTATAATAATCCATGCTATGAGGAAGAGATAGTAGCTTCAGGATGTCCGTAAAACGATGTTCCTGGCTAAAGTTTTACTTATGATAAATAAACCTGGAATCTCTGGATTGTAAGGCATGGCTTCCTAGGGAACTTCACATAAGCTGTGTCACACTGGGGTATAAAATGGAGAGTTTTTATCATTGAAATGCTCCCTACAGTAAGAGTTTACCCTATAAATCCCACTTAGGGGCATCACTTATTCTAAATCAGAGGTAGAAGTTTGATGTGTAAGGGACCTGACTCAATATCTCAGACTTTCTCTGCTTTCAGAGAAAGCAGATGCCTCTTGATTGCTTGTGTCCTTGAAATTAATAGTAAAGCTTGCAATTTGGTAAGAGTTGTGAGTCTGATTTGACACCAATCCTGTGTATCAAAGAACTGGTGAAATGCTACTTAATAGTCTTTCTATGTGCCTAGTTTTACCTACAGATTGGTTTGTTCTGGAAAGAGGTTACACTTGAATTTTCTGGTTTTACATCTGGCCTGTTTGACCAAATCAAATACTTCTTATCAATTTAGATATTTTTGATTGATCCATCCAATTGAATTTGAAATTTTATCCACACACCTATTAAGCTAATTTCCACTAACCTGAACCAGTGAAGGTAGTTCCTGTTCCCTCTCAACCCTGCTCCCAAAACCTTGATTTGTCTTCCACACATTACCAGTGCAGATAAAATGTACACTAGGGCATGTCTTCATAATCTTGTTTCTCATGTCTCAACTGGAATGTGTTGCGAAGATTAGAATAAAAATATCTATAGGAGAAGTAGTTCGCTTCTATGCAAAGCAAGTATAGGCATTGCTTTAAATCCACAGGATAAAGCCAGCAAAGCTATGCTTTCTTCTCTAGGGCAATTTAGGATAGCAGTAAAGCAATTACTGCCTGTAGCAGAAGAAACCTGTCCCTGCAAGTAGGCAGCTGGGGAGCTGTGAATTAGCTTTTCAACACCTGAAGCAAAAGTTAGAGAAAGTTAATGGCTCTGCTTTGAGAATAATAAGAAAAGCCTGGGGTTAGATGAGGTCCCTTTCCTCACAGTAATTTTGCACATTTTAATAATTAGGAGTGCATAAATATTTATGATATCACAACAAAGAGGCACATTTTGGGGGGAAATGTTCGATCATGTGCATATGCTGTTCACAGTTGTCCATGACTAGAGAGAACCCTGTGTCAGGGCAGGGACATTTTTCTCAGTCAAGGCTTTATAAATCAATGCATATCTCCTGGGAGAAATTTGGCCATTTATAAGATGCTAGCCTTGCAACCCTATGCGTAAAATATGATGCATGTCTTAAACTACATATGCATTTCACAAAGTAAGGCTTGTGGTGACCTTATTAGTATATTGTTAAAGACTAGAGGGTATGGCTGATATTTTCTCCTTCAGTGGTTCTCAAACATTAGTTAAAATCAGATTCTACCCCTGTACTGACTGATTTTGGTAAGCCTGGGTTGAGGCCCTTGAATTCACATTTCTAACAAATTCCCAGGTGATGGTGATGTTGTCTAGGGACAACATTTTGAGACCATGGATCTATTATACATAAGTCAGAATCCCAGATCCTGGCTGTACTTGAGAACAATCATGTGGCCTTTTAAAATATTAATGCAGCCAACCAGAAAGAAGCCTCAATGGCCAAAGATGGAATAACCTGAGTAACAAAATGAATAACATAGTTTTGAGTTACGGTCCAAAGTATAAGACAAATATATACAAGTCCATGTTTGTAAAAATAAAAGATTAGATAAGTAAATAAATGTAGGTAAAGAGAGAAATCTTCCTTATAGAAGAATTACAAATCATTTTCACAGATATTCTCCCCTGAAGCAGGTGAACTTTAACTCCTTCCTTCACCCTCGCCACTCCTCTTCATGACTTGATTTAAAAAAATACAGTGTAGGAATGTGAAGGCAGGAAGACATAACTTCACAATAAAGAAACAGGGAAATACCACCTTGGGCAGGTGATCAAGATTAACATACACCATGATGAGTCACATTCCTGGAATTTACTCCCTAATATGAATGACAAAGGCATTTCACCTCTGAGATATTCTTTCCAAAAACCAATAGCCCCAGTCTAACCATGGTAAAAAGATCATAAAAGCCCAAATGAGGAGCATTGTTCAAAACACCTGCCAATATTCTTCAAAGGAGTTGAGGTCACTAAAACCAAGGAATGAAAGGATGGCTCCCAGAGGCTGGGAAGTGTTGGGATGGTGGGTTAGACAGAAGGTTGAGATGGTTAATGGGTATAAAAAGAAATTGAAAGAGTGTATAATACATAACATTTGACTCCACAACAAGGTTACCATAGTGAATAATAATTTAATCATATATTTTAAGGAATTAAAAGAATGTAATTGGACTGTAACACATAGGATAAATGCTGGGGGGAGATGGATACCTCATCCTTAATCATGTGATCAATCCACATTGCACACCTGTATCAAAACATCACATGTACCCCACAAATATATATACCTTCTATGTACCCACAACAGTTAAAAATTAAGAAATTTGAAAAATAGAAATAAAAATTCAGGAATGGACAAGAAACTATCATGGGCCTGAGAAGATGAAGGAAACATGATGATAAAATTTAATATTGGATCACAAATGATATTCTGGAATAAAAATAAAAATAAAAAAGGACTCTAGTGGGAAAATTAAGAAAATTGAATGAAGACTAGAGTTAATCTTAATGTGCCAGTGCTGGTTTCTTAGTTTTGGCAAATGTACCAGGGCAATGTAAGGTGTTAACAAGAACAGAAATGGAGAAAGTCATATGGGATCTATCTGTATAACTTCCCTGTAAATTTGAAAATGTTAAAAAATTGTTAAGCTTATTTTAAGAATACTAATACACAGAGATTGCCACAGACAAACTAGAGTCTCTGGAGTGAGATCTAGGCATTGGTTTCTTTTTTAGGACTCCAGGGGATTGTCAGGAGCAGCCCAACTCAGGAACCACTGGTCTGGATATAACTAAATTAATAACTTTCCTGTTAAATCTAACTTTCACTTGGTCAGCATGGTAGTTAATGCTAAAGCAATTTGCCACTTTTTGTTTTTCTACAGAAAACATCTCTTTCAGTGTGGGTTAATCAAATCTGCAAAATGTTAGTACCAGGAACTTAAAATAAAAAGGGAAGTAGAGACAGAATAGATTCATAAGTGGCTTTAAAAAATCGCACTCTAGAGTATATCCAGAGGCCCACATATATTACGTCTATTTTACACTGTCTTTAAAACTTCCACAGGAGAACTGGAGAGAATTCTGTGGCAGAATTTAGGCAAATGGGATAAGTACATGAATTTGCTAAGCTGTATTGCTAGTGCGTGATATGCCTTTGTGTAATGCCTATACAGATCTCTACCCAAAAGTTTGTGCTTTCTTTTCTAATTCTTATTTATAGTTATTTAAAGAATTAAGGCTCCTTTTTGTATTTGTATTCATGTCCACACTATGTACATTATGTACATAAATCTTTCTTAATTGTAAATATGCTAAAAGCAAATAATGATCCCAATTATTTACTCAAATAAAAGAAACATTTTTACTGGTAATTAAAAATTAACAAAAATACTTGTTACATTAGCAAAACTGATATCAAAATGACTCTAGCTACACAATAGGCTGTTTGAACATCTCTGAATGCATCTCTTTGATAGCATCTCTTCAGTACTAGCTATGTGATTTCAGATCTAGCATTTGACCTATGCAGAGCATTGAGAAAAGGAAATCAGTAGCTGGAATTCTGCCAAAGAATTGTCAATTTTTTTTTTTTTTTGTCTCTCACTTAGCAGTGTCAACCAGTTTACTTGGGTAGCTCAGTTTTACAATTCCTGCAGGTCTAGAGGATACCACTCAAAATGGTTCCATTTAGCCTTTTCTATACCTTTGGCTAATCTTTGTAGACTGTGTACCAACTGGCAATCTGGGGAGAAGAATGAAGTATAAAAGTGATGAAACTACAGGTAGTATCAGAAAGTATGGCATTCATAGCCACCACCTTAATTTTTGTTGGCATTACAAGCAAAACAGGAATATAGAGATATCAGGGACATACATCATCCAAGGAGGGAAGGTCTAGGAACATGATATGCCTTTATCACATTTAATGTATTCTTTATCTATTGTAAGAAATTTTCTCATAATCTTTGATGGCAATTAAAAGTATTGTTACATGGTTTTAGGGAACATTACTACATTGCCTAGGCATTCAGAGAGAGAAAAAAAGGTCAATGTATTTTGCACAGAGCAAACATATTTTTGTACAGTGATATATTGTGTATACAGTGAAATGTATTTGTACACAGCAAAACTGTTACCGAGTTTCATACTCTATTTAAGGCAGTCCTAGGGATTCTATTCCCTTAGCAGATCATATGAACACACATCAACTCTGCTGTCAGGCATTATTGATTGGACCAGAAGAGGATTTCTTATTCCAGTTGACTCAGTGATTTCCTCTTCCAGAAATCTGTGATTTAGATCCAGAAGTTCTAGTTAATGTCATAGGGGCTTAAAGTGTGCTGCCTTCATGTTTACTCAGAGACAGAGGGAGGCTCTCTGCACAAAGATAAAGGAGATAGAACAGTAGCAGGAAAGAACTGACCCTGCGGTAGGTAGGATCAGGAGGAGTGAAAAAAGGAGACTGAGAAAGAATGACAGAGATTGGGAAAGACGAATGGAGTCTAATGTGATCCCAAACTGCTTGCTTATTGTACTTCTTGTACTTACCTTCCATAAGTTACCCTTATATGCTAGGAGAAGTTATTTATTTGTCTGTTTTTATCCAACTTATGTGAGTTTATTACTCTCAGTAAAATGATTCTTAACAGTATGTATACATCAGATAAATAGTTAAAACATTCATTCCTTCCAAACTATACTACCTGCCACATAGTAGATATGTGAAAATATTTTTGGTGAATAAGACAATTTTCCATGCATCTAGCTACAAACATTTATTGTATACTTACTACATTTTATGTATATATGTATACGTATTAGGTATATACATATATATGTGCATATTTGTGTGTGTATCTATATATGGACTATATTTTTACAGAATTTCCTTAAAGACATTTAATTAGTATTACCACTTTCTTATGCTCTTCCCATGCTAAAAAACCAACAAAAACTGCCTTGTAATATGTCTTTTGCATTTTGATTAAGTAAATGCATATGTTCTGGTGCCAGACTGACAGAAATGTTGTGAGAATTAAATTAGTTAATTTATGTGCAGACCTTGGAATCATTTCCTACATAGAACATATAATAAGCATTCGAAACTACCAAAGCTTATTATTACACAATAATGCTTATTATCATTAGTATCGTTATATAATAAATATTCAAATCTGTGGTTATTATTATTAGAAAGTTGGCTTAGTACCTAGAAAACTTGGTAGAAGTTTTTAAGCAGAGAGAGATAGAAACCTAAAAGAGCAAATCCACATTTTCAAGGACCCATAGGCTGTTTTTATTTAGAAAACAAAGCAAGATCAAATATAAAAGCAATAAGTATAGGATGAAGATTGCTTCTACTTGAGAACCAAACTCAGTGGTGGAACATGGAATTGGAGAAGGCTGGACTAAACAGAGCCAAGCACTGCTTGCTTCAGTTTGGCGACATGGCAATAACATGCTGACAAAGGCCCCGTTGCTCTAAACCCTTTGAACTGTTTCCTGCAAAGTTATGAAGGGACTTTCTGACATCCTTTCTGGAAGAAGGATGAGAGCAATGTGGGATCATGGGTAAGCAATATAGCCAGAGACTTGGAAAATATGATTATAACTCAAGGACAATGCCTTTTTTATTATTAATCAGACTATGAGACCCAAGTGGGCAAAGAAATGAGGCTTCTAAGAGTATATCCTTTTCATTATGCTGTACATTTCACTTTAATTTACTCTTTTAATAATTAGAGTACTTAAGGTAGCCATGTATTTTTATTTAATGTGCTTCCTAGGGAGTTTATGAATGTCATAGAATAAGTATTGGTGAACTTTTCTGTAAAAGATCAGATAGATAGTAAATACTTTAGGTTTTGTGGCCCATAGGTGCTCTATTACAACTACTCAACTTTTCATACCAATTTAGCACAAAACAACCATATACAACACAATAATGAATGTGTGCCGGTGATTCAATAATTAAAAACATTTTTTTGACTTTTCCTAAGTGATCATGCTATGGCTTATGAAATACATTGTAATTTTATTTTTTTATTTTATTTATTTTTACAATTTTTAAACAAATTTTACTCTAAGTTCTGGGATACATGTGCTGAGCGTGCAGGTTTGTTATATAGTTGTACATGTGCCATGGTGCTTTGCTGCACCTATCAACTTGTCATCTAGGTTTTAAGCCCTACATGAATTAGGCATTTGTCCTAATGTTCTCCCTCCCCTTTCCCCCTATCCCATGACAGCCCCCAGTATGTAATGTTCCCCCCCGCCAGGGTCCATGTTTTCTCATTGTTCAACTTCCACTTATGAGTGAAAACATGGTGTTTAGTGTTCTGTGTGTTAGTTTGCTGAAGATGATGGCTTCCAGCTTCATCCATGTCCCTGCAAGGGACATGAACTCATCTTTTTTTATGGCTCCATAGTATTCCATGGCACATATGTGCCACATTTTCTTCATCCAGTTTATCATTGATGGGCATTTTCGTTGGTTCCAAGTCTTTGCTATTGTAAACAGGGCTGCAATAAACATACGTGTGCATGTGTCTTTATAGTAGAATGATTTATAATCCTTTGGGGTATATACCCAGTCAGTAATGGGATTGCTGGGTCAGATGGTATTTCTGGTTCTAGATCCTTGCAGAATCACCATACTGTCTTTCACAATGGTTGAACTAATTTACACTCCCACCAACAATGTAAAAGCATTCCAACTTCTCTGCATCCTTGCCAGAATCTGTTGTTTCCAAACTTTTTAATGATCACCATTCTAACTGGCATGAGATGGTATCTCATTGTGGTTTTGATTTGCGTTTCTCTAATGACCAGTGATGATGAGCTTTTTTTCATGTTTCTTGGCCACATAATTGTCTTCTTTTGAGAAGTATCTGTTCATACTCTTTTTGATGGGGTTGTTGTTTTTTTCTTGTAAATTTGTTTAAGTTCATTGTAGATTCTGGATATGAGATCTTTGTCAGATGGATAGATTACAAAAATTGTCTCCCATTCTGTAGGTTGCTTGTCTACTCTGATGATATTTTTTGTTGTTGTTGTGCAGAAGCTCTTCAGTTTGAATAGGTCCCATTTGTCAATTTTGCCTTCTGGTGCGATTGCTTTTAGTGTTTTATTCATGAAGTCTTTGCCCATACCTATGTCCTGGATGGTATTGCCTAGGTTTTCTCCTTGAGTTTTTACAGTTTTAGGTTTTACATTTAGGTCTTTAATCCATCTTGAGTTAAATTTTGTATAAGGAGTAACAAAGGGGTCCAGTTTCTGTTTACTACATATGGCTAGCCAGTTTTCCCAGCACCATTTATTAAATAGGGAATGCTTTCCTCATTGTTTGTTTTTGTCAGGTTTGCTGAAGATCAGATGGTTGTAGATGTGTGTTGTTATTTCTGAGATCTCTATTGCTTATTCTCTAATGGCTGATAGAGTGAGAAGGTCCACACCAATAGAGGATGTATCTAAGAGGTTAAAGGCAAGTAATTATCATGATGAGGTTCATGTCATGTCTCAGAAGTGGTATAGAAGAGAGGTAATAGCTGAAACAAGAGGTGTTACTCTGAAACCCTCATATATGTGGTACAACAGGTCTTGAGCAAATCTGGGACAGAAAATAGAACTACAACAAATCAAGCAGAGATATTCCTACCAAGGGGAGATGGGAAGAAAGCAACTTCAAGACAAAAACTGTGAATAATTCTAATTGACCAAAGGAAATATTGACTGCATCTTAATATAAGGCAAATTAATAGACTACGAATGTATTACAGACAATTTGTGCATTTGAGGCCCCCAGCCCAGAGTTTGCATTCAGAAAATACTTAATAAATGTTTGTTCAAGGATATCTTATCATGTAGCAATAAGAAATATGATCCAACCATAACAACAGACAATTCAGGTGGTAGTCATCATTAAACAGTCTGTCCATAAGTGAAAGATGCCTCATAAAAAGATGATAACATAACAGAGTCTAAAAAGTAAAAACACAAAAGCCAAGTAGAACTTTGGGAACATCCTGGGGTGAAAAATCGTATTTCAGTCTTCAAAATGGGGCTCATTTGAGAAAGAGATAAAATGAGAAGTATAAACCCAGGTAGAATTCCAGAGCAGGTCAACACTGGTAAGAGAAAGGGTCAGAGGAACAGCACTTTGGGAGGCAGAGGCGGGTGGATCACGAGGTCAAGAGATCGAGACCATCCTGGTCAACATGGTGAAACCCTGTCTCTACTAAAAATACAAAAAATTAGCTGGGCATGGTGGCGTGTGCCTGTAATCCCAGCTACTCAGGAGGCTGAGGCAGGAGAATTGCCTGAACCCAGGAGGCGGAGGTTGCGGTGAGCCGAGATCGCGCCATTGCACTCCAGCCTGGGTAACAAGAGCGAAACTCCGTCTCAAAAAAAAAAAAAAGAAAAAGAAAATAAGGTCATCTTATGCCTGCAGTACTAGATTCTGAATTTGGTTGATAAGAAAAGGAAACTAAAGAGGATCCAAGAAAAGTCAAGGTATCCATCAGATGTGACTGAAGGATTGACTTTTAACCCTTGAAGAAATTTTTAGTTCCAAAACTTAATAAGGTTGTTGATATATTTTCATGTCAGGGAATAATGGAGATTATACACAGAGGCATCCTATGGATGTGGCCAGTGGCTGTAGAAGGTACAGGTTAAGATATTAAAATACAGTGTAATCACTAAGACCACAGATCTTAGAGTCAGATAGCCCTGAATGGAGACCTGGACTCTGCCATTCATTGGCTCTGTCTTATATGCACTTTTGCTCTTAACCATGTTATTTAATATACATATCCTAAGTTGTCTTGGCTCTAAAATAGGTATAATAATAGCATCTACTTCATAAAGTTGCTATGAAGATCTAATCAGCAAACAATGCAAAGTGCTTCATGTCTGGCTATATAGTAACTGCTCAATAAAGAACAGGTTTTATTAAACAGGAAGATAAAAACTGGTAGGATTATGAAATTAGATTTTCCTACATTAGTACTTGCTAAAATATACCTAGATTTTTCAAAAGTATACAACTAGGACCACTAAGACAATTTTTACATTTTCTTTCTAGCTTTGACAAGAGCCAATACTCATACTTTGCAACTTTTGGTAAGGCAATTTCCAGGACAGATTGAGAGCCTCCAGCAATCAGAAACAATTCCATGAGTTTGAGTGGAAGCTTAGAGGTTTCTCCACTGTGGAATAGACAGGCAAGTGTTCAGTTTGAAGAAAAATAGATGAGCTCTAGCAGTGCAAAGAAGAATTTTTTTCCCCCAAAATAACATACTCAGAATCAGCACCTGATCTTTCTTACATTTTTCCTGAAGCCAAAAAGGAGCCAAGCACGAAATGATCATCCTTAGAAGGCTACTCGTCAAAATACCTCTCCTAAACCTGTTATGGTTTTAATCTGACATTAATTTGTCAAAGCAACACTAGGATGTCTCAGTAGTTGGTGTATTGGTGGATGCACCTAACTGCAGCTTTTATATTCCAGTGCTTTCTGTAGCCATGGTGAACCCTCTCCAATGGCAAGAGGGTCAATGTGGGCAGAAGATAAAGGAAAACTCAGTATGGAGAGAGCACTCTTTAGCCTTCCACATCTTCCTGCCCACAGTGGGCTTCAGAGACACATCAGGGAAAATATTTTTTATTTTGTCAATCAAGTAATTAAAGAGTAAAAAGTACTGGTAAATGGCATATTGCCTGCTACTAAATGCCTGTTAGAAAAAATTAAAACCTAAACTTAAGTTCTCTGAGATCTTGTCACAAATGGCATTTTATTTTTTAATATATTTCTAGATTTAAGATGGTTTGAGCTTCCAGCTGAACTGCATTAAACATTTCAAATATGTCTTTATTATGATTATAATGCACCTAAAACATTGTCCAAGATACCTGCATGGTAATATTTAATTTGTGCCAAATTTAAATATAATCTCCTTTAATTTCTTGAACTACATATATATATATATATATATATATATATACACACACACGTGTGCATATATGTGTGCGTGTGTGTAAACATATATCCTATTTGTTCTGTTTCTCTAGAACAGATATATTCTAGATATATGCAAACATCTAGAAAGAGACTATTATAAGGTATTGGCTCACACAGTTATGGAGGCTGAGAACTCCCACAATCTGTTATCTGCAAGCTGAAGACCCAGGAATGTTTGCGGTATCGCTGGAAGGACTGAGAGCCAAAAAATCAGTGGTGTGGATTCCAGTCTGACTCTGAAAGCATGAAAACAAGGAACACTCAGGGCAGAATATTGCTGTTCCAGCCCAAACAGTCAGGTAGAGAGAGGATGAATTGCTGCATAATTTTGTTTTATTCATGTTTTCCATGGATTGGATAATGTTGACCAGACTGGGAAGGGTAATTTGCTGTACTCAGCCTATGATTCCAATGCTAATCTCTTCCTGAAACATCTCAGCATCCTGTGGCCCAGTCAAGCTGACACGTAATATTGCCACAAAAAGAAATGAAACGTTTAGTTTCCATGTTTACTAATTTGGAGTGGTGGAACATAAGACCACATAGCCTCCAGGTATTCTGACACTTAAATTATGCTTTCATCCTGCAAAACCAATATGGTTATTTATCATTAAACAGTCACTCAGAAGGAAAATATCAACAACACAAGAACATTTCATCTGAATTTTCTCTTGGACCTTCTACATCAGAATCAACAGGGGTAATGCTAAAATGATGAGATTTTGGGCCACCCAAAACTTCATTAATTATAATATTTTGGGTTGAACTCAGGAATCTGCTCACTGGCAAATATTTTACTCAATTTTTGTACACTATGGAAAGTGAGAGCCGTTTCTGGTCACCTTGCTGTTTCTGGGGTACTCATAAAGCTTCCAGGAACAGGGTTGTCTTAAGCTCCTCAAAACCCATCTGTTCACCTAATGGCTTATCCTCTTCTTCCTGGGATAAGAGGTCGAGGAAAGGTGCAGGGACTCGCCCACTTGTTGCAGACTCTTCCTGAAGCATTGTCACCTGCTTGTGTCCTGTAAACTTGGCAGAAATCTCTTTTCTGCAACTTCCACTTGATCTTGATGAAAAATGAAAACCAACCTGCTGATCTTGTCTTACCGAAGATCAACAGGGATACGTCAGTGATGCATTTAACTTCTTAGGAGGAAGTCTAGAGGTGGGTCAGCTCCAGGATCTGTAGTCAGGGTCTTAGCTTTGCTCATGTCCTCCAGGATGTGTTAGCTTCAACTTCAGGCAAGAAACCAGATGGTGGCTTCCATTTCAGTTAAGCATTCCTAGAGGGAATATTTCCCTGACTTCCCCACCATGTCAGGCTAGGTCGCATGTCCTTTGATCAACCAGTTGCAGTGACACCTAGAATGCCAGTAAGACAGAACTGCTCATTCCCCTGAAAAAGGGGGCTAAAACCAGGGAACTGAGTGATCAGGCTCAGCAAGTCCCACCCCTTGATGGCCAGCAAGCTAAGATCTACTGTCTTGAAATTCTTGCAGCCAGCACAGCAGTCTGAGCTCGACCTGGGACATTCGAGCTCGGTGGAGGGAGGGGGCTTTGCCATTGCTGAGGATTGGGTACACCTGTGCAAACAAATTCACCAGGAAGTTTATATAGCAACTGGGTGGAGCCCATGGCAGCTCAGCAAGGCCTCTGCAGGCAGACTGTGTCACTGGACTCCCTCCTCATTGGGCAGGGCATTTCTGAAAAAATTCAGCAGCCTGTCAGGGATTTATAAATGAAGCCCCCAACTTCCTGGAACAGAGCACCTGGGGAAAAGGTCAGTTGTGGCTATAGCTTCAGCAGACTTAAACAACCTTGCCTGGCAGCTCTGAAGAGAGCAGCGGATCTCCTAGCATAGAGTTTGAGCTCTGATAAGGGACAGACTGCCCTGAACCCTGTGTGTACTGACTAAGAGACACCTCCAAGCAGGGGCTGACAGACAACTCATACAGAAGAGTTCTAGCTGGCTTCTGGTGGGTACCCTTTTGGGATGAAGCTACCAGAGGAAGAAACAGGCAGAAATTTTTGCTGTTCTGCCGCCCCCACTAGTGATTCCCAGGCAAGCAAGGTCTAGTGTGGACATCCAGCAATCTTCAGCAGACTGGCAGCAGAGTGGACTGACTTTTAGAAGGAAAACTAACAGAAAGGAATAGTTTCAACATCAACAGAAAGGACATCCACTCAGAGATGCCATACAAAGGTCACCAACTTCAAAGATCAAAGCTAGGTAAATCCACAAAGATGGGAAGAAACCAGCACAAAAAGGCTAAAGACTCCAAAAACTAGAATGCCTCTTCTCCAAGGGGTCACAGCTTCTCACCAGAAAGGGAACAAAACTAGATGGAGAATGAGTTTGATGAGTTGACAGAAGCAGGCTTCAGAAGGTGGATAATAACAAACTAGTCTGAGGTAAAGGAGCATGTTGTAAACCAATGCAAGGAAGCTAAGAACCTTGAAAAAAGGTAAGATGAAATGCTAACTAGAATAACCAGCATAGAGAAGAACATAAACGACTTGATGGAACTGAAAAGCACAGCACGAGATCTTTGTGAAGCATACAGAAGTTTCAATAGCTGAATTAATCAAGCAGAAGAAAAAATATGAGAGATTGAAGACCAACTCAAAGAAATAAAATGAAAAGGCAAGATTAGAGACAGAAGAGTGAAAAGAGGCCAGGCACGGTGGCTCATGCCTGTAATCCCAGCACTTTGGGAGGCTGATGTGGGCAGGTCACAAGGTCAGGAGCTTGAGACCAGCCTGGCCAACATGGTGAAACCTCATCTCTACTAAAAATACAAAAATTAGCTGGGCATGGTGGTGTATGCCTGTAGTCCCAGCTACTCTGGAGGCTGAGGCAGGAGAATTGCTTGAACCTAGGAGACAGAGGTGTCAGTGAGCCAAGACTGTGACACTGCACTCCAGTTTGGGTAACAGAGTAAGACTCCATCTCAAAAAAAAAAAAAAAAAAAGACTGAAAAGAAATGAACAAAGCCTCCAAGAAATATGGGATTATGTGAAAAGATCTAATTTACGTTTGATCAGTGTACCTGAAAGTGACAGGGAGAATGAAACCAAGTTGGAAAACACTCTTTAGGATATTATCCAGAAGAACTTCCCCAACCTAGCAAGACAGGCCAACATTCAAATCCAGGAAATACACAGAAAACCATGAAGATACTGCTCAAGAAAAGCAACCCCAAGACACATAATCATCAGATTCACCAGGGTTAAAATGAAGGAAAACATACTAAGGGCGGCCAGAGAGAAAGGTCAAGTTACCCACAAAGGGAAGCCTATCAGACTCACAGCAGATCTCTCAGCAGAAACCCTACAAGCCAGATGAAAGTGGGGGCCAATATTCAACATCCTTAAAGAAAAGAATTTTCAACTCAGAATTTCATTTCCAGCCAAATTAAGCTTCATAAGCAAAGGAGAAATAAAATCCCTTACAGACAAGCAATTGCTGAGAGATTTTGTCACCACAAGGCCTGCCTTACAAGAGCTCCTGAAGGAAGAAAAAACATGGAAAGGAACAATCAGTACCAGCCACTGAAAAAACACAACAAATCGTAAAGAACATCTACGCAATGAAGAAACTGCATCAACTAATGGACAAAACAACCAACAAGCATCAACATGGTAGGATCAAACTCACAGGTGGCAATATTAACCTTAAATGTAAATGGGAACTTGTCATTTACCCAATTTCAAAAGACACAGTCTGGCAAACTGGATAAAGAGTCAAGACCCATCAGTGTGCAGTATTCAGGAGACCTATCTTAAGATACATCTAGGCTCAAAATAAAGGCATGGAAGAAGATTTACCAAGAAAATGAAAAGGAAAAGAAAAAAAAAACCAGGGGCCAGAATCCTAGTCTCTGATAAAACAGACTTCAAGTCAACAAAGATCAAAAGAGACAAAGAAGGGCATTACACAATGATAAAGGGATCAATACAATAAGAAGAGCTAACTATCCTAAATATATATGCACCCAGTACAGGAGCACTCAGATACATAAATCAAGTTCTTAAAGACCTACAAAGAGACTTAGACTCCCACACAATAATAGTGGGAGACTTTAACATCCCTACTGTCAATATTAAACAGATCAATGAGGCAGAAAATTAACAGAATAAACAGGATTTGAACTCAGATCTGGACCAAGCAAACCTAATAGACATCTACAGAATTCACCATCCTAAATCCACAGAATATGTATTCTTCTCAGCACCACATCACACTTATTCTAAAACTGACCATATAATTAGAAGTAAAACACTTCTTAGCAAATGCAAAAGAATGGAAATCATAACAAACAGTCTCCCAGATCACAGTGCAATCAAATTAGAACTCAGGATTAAGAAACTCACTCAAAACTGCACAACTGCATGGAAACTGAACAACATACTTCTGAATGACTACTGGATAAATAATAAAATTAAGGCAGAAATAAAGATTTTTTTTTTTTTAAAAAGAACCACATGATTATCTCAATAGACACAGAGAAGGCCTTTGACAAAATTCAGCAATGCTTTATGCTAAAACCTATCAGTAAATGAGTTATTAACGGAACATATCTCAAAATAATAAGAGCTATTTATGACAAAACCGACAGCCATACTGAATGGGCAAAAACTGGAAACATTTCCTTTGAAACCTAGCACAAGACAAAGATGCTCTTTCTTTGTGGTGATTCTAATTCAACATAGTATTGAGAGTTCTGGCCAGGGCTATCAGGCAAGAAAAATAAATAAAGGGTATTCAATTAGCAAAAGACGAAGTCAAATTGTCTCTGTTTGGAGATGACATGATTGTTATTTAGAAGACACCATCTCTCAGCCCCAAATCTCCTTAAGCTGAAAAGCAACTTCAGCAAAGTCTCAGGATACAAAATCAATGTGCAAAAATCACAAGCATTCCTATAGACCAATAACAGACAAACAGCCAAATCATGAGTGAACTCCAATTCGCAATTGCTACAAAGAGAATAAAATACCTAGGAATACAACTAACAGGCAACATGAAGGACCTCTTCAAGGAGAACTACAAACCACTGCTTAAGAAAATAGGAGGGGTCACAAACAGATGGAAAAATATTCCATGCTCCTGGTTAGGAAGAATCAATATCATGAAAATGACCATATTGCCCAAAGTTATTTATAGATCCAATGCTATCTCCATCAAGCTACCATTGACATTCTTCACAGAATTGAAAACAAACAGAAAAAAACACCTTAAATTTCATATGGAACCAAGAAAGAGCCCACATAGCCAAAACAATCGTAAGCAGAAAGAACAAAGCTGGAGGCATCATGCTACCTGACTTCAAACTATACTACAAGGCTACGGTAATCAACAGCATGGTATTTCCCAAAACAGAGATATAGACCAATGGAACAGAACAGCAGCCTTGGAAGTAATGCCACAAACCTACAACCATCTGATCTTTGATGGTTGTAGGTTTGTGACCTACAACAAACCTGACCAAAACAAGCAACGGGGAAAGGATTCCTTATTTAATAAATGGTGCTGGGAAAACTGGCTAGCCACGTGCAGAAAGCTGAAACTGGACCCCTTCTGTACACCTTATGGAAAAATTAACTCCAGATGAGTTAAAGATTTAAACATAAGACCTAATTACCATAAAAACTCTAGAAGAAAACCTAGGCAATACCATTCAGGACATAGGCATATGTAAGGACTTCATGACTAAAACACCAAAAGCAATGACAACAAAAGCCAAAATAGACAAATGGGATCTAATTAAACTAAAGAGCTTCTGCACAGCAAAAGAAACTATCATTAGAGTGAACCAGCATCCAATGGAATGGGAAAAAAATTTTGTTATCTACCTATCTGACAAAGGGCTAATATCCAGAATCTACAAAGAACTAAAATAAATTTACAAGAAAAAAACAAACAACCCCATCAAAAAGTGGGCAAAGGATGTGAAGAGACACTTTTCAAAAGAAGACATTTATGGAGCCAACAGACATATGAAGAAAAGCTCATCATCACTGGTTATTAAAGAAATGCAAATCAAAACCACATTGAGATAACATCTCACACTAATTAGAATGGTGATCATTCAAAAATCAAGAGACAATAGATGCTGGAGAGGATGTGGAGAAATAGGAGCACTTTTACACTGATGGTGGGAGTGTAAATTAGTTCAATCATTGTGGAAGACAATGTGGTGATTCTTCAAGGATCTAGAACTAGAAATTCCATTTGACCCAGCAATCCCATTATTGGGTATATACCCAATAGTTTATAAATCATTTTATTATAAAGACACAAGCACACATATGTTTATTGCAGCACTGTTCACAATAGCAAAGACTTGGAACCAACCCAAATGCCTATCAATGATAGACTTGGTAAAGAAAATATGGCACATATACACCATGGAATACTGTGCAGCCATAAAAAAGGATGAGTTCATGTCCTTTGCAGGGACATGGATGAAGCTGGAAACCATGATTCTTAGCAAACTGACACAAGAACAGAAAACCAAACACCGCATATTCTCACTCAGAAGTGGGTGTTGAACCATGATAACACATGGACACAGGGAGGGGAACATCACACACCGGGGCCTGTCGAGGGGTGAGGGGATAGGGGTGTGAAAGCAGGGGGTCGTGGGATAGAGGAGGGGTAGCGTTAGGAGAAATACCTAATGTAGATGACAGGGTAATAAATGTCACAAACTACCATGGCACATGTATACCTGTGTAACAAACCTGCATGTTCTGCACGTATACCCCAGAACTTAAAGTATAATAATAAAAAAGTTAAAATTAAAAGTAAAAGAAAGTAAGCGAGAGCCAATGAGTTAGTGATTCTGTTCTGACACTATTCGCTGTTCAAAGAAAAGGATTTAAAAAATTGAATTGCATAGCATTTGTAATTTGTTTTAGCCCATAATTTTGGTATATTTCCTTGTCTCATTACATTAAAATATTGTATTTACTATTTCCTAAAACCAAATAAAAATTTTTGTTCTTAACCAAATATGCAACATTTCAGCATCTTTACTTACTAATGCCATACATATATATTACACTTGAAATTTCAAAAATATTTAACTTGTCCACCAAAAAATTAAAAACTTAATAAAAATATGTGAAATTTTGTTAGGCACTAGAAAACAGGACCCAGGAAATTTGGATCTTTCAGAGAAGGAATATTGTATAATTTCTCTGGCTTTACCTCAGCAGGCACTTCCTAGAACTTAGTGCCAGGAAGAAAGACTGAAACAGTGCATGGTTGTATGTTTGAATTGAGAAATAGAGATTAAAGTATGAGAAAGCTAAGGCAGGAATAATTTTTAGGCTATGGAACTGGAAGGAGAGAGTTATGCAGAGAAAGTGCTCCAAAACTCTGTATAGGGGCCCGCTTGGGTCTGTTGCTAAATAACAAGCTATATAGATGCATACAGTAAAATTGTGATAATAAGCCAGGGAAAATAAAATCCCACCCTATCCAAAACTGGTAATCTAAATAATTTCTAAGCTTACACAGGAGTAAGAGATATTCATCTTCCAACCAGCCAGAGGTTAGAATCCTCATTAAAAGCTCAAGGCTTCATTAGAGACCTCAGAAAGTTCAATCCTTAGTAGTAATCCCAAACTATTATAGTACTGGAGGAAAGCATGTTACATAAATTTCTAACAAAGATTAAAACTAGCCCCCCAAAACCAAGTTTATTGGCAAGTAACTTACCTATCTGTCAGAATAAATTTCAACAGTTGTTAAAAGAAGATAACAGAATCTGGACACGTAGCCATATAACATGAAAATGGCCAGCATCTGATCCAAAATTAACAAATACAGATACACAGAAAAATGTATTCCATACCAGGAGAAACATCTATACATAAAAACACAGAAATGATAGATATAAAGGAACTAGTAGATAATTACTTTAAAATAATGTGTCTAATTTGAAAAAAGTAAATGGGTGCACTTAGTATCATACTTGTTGTGACCCTGAAGTACAGATCAGTGAATTTAAAGTTGTAACAATATCAACCACCCAAACTGAAGCACAGAGATAAATAAAACTAAAAAAAGTAAAATAAAGAAAGCCTTAATGATTTGTAGAACAATATCAAGTGGTCAGCAAAACATGTATTTTTATTGTGAATTTTAAAAAAACAGTGGTCCAAAAATATGTAAGGAAACATAGTCAAAACTGTTTTTAAAATTGATGAAAATGATAAATGTACAAATCTAAGAAGTTTAATGAACCCTAAGCAAGATAAACAGCAAACCTGCAGTAAAAGATATCTTCAAGCAAGTTCTTCTGGACCTTAGAAAAGCAATAAAGGGTGGTTAAAGTGTGAAAAAAAAAGAGAAAATATTTATTTCTCATTTTTAAAACTTTTCACATAGAGAGATGCTATTGTACAATAATTATAACAATGAATTACAAGCTATATGAAAGTAAAATATATGACAAAAACAGTACAAGAATGGAAGGGGGAGGAAATAAAAGCATATTGCTGTAAGATCCATACATTATACATACCTGAAGTGTTAGGATAATATTTTAATATAGATTGAAGATAGCCCATAATATATTAAAATTTTACATTGTAAGTCTAAAGCAACCACTAAAAAGAAAAACAGAGAGATAACTTGTAAGTCAACAATGAATGTAAAGCTAAGAATTAAAAAATAATCTGAATGGAAAGACAAGAAAATGATAAAAAATGAATGAAGAGCAGATGCAACAAATATAAACAAATAGAGTGATGATAGACTTAAACACCTCCAGATAAAAAGTTAAATGTAAATAGTTCACATACTTCAAAGAAAACGCAGTGGTTGTCAGACCGATAAAAAAGGCAATATGCATCTTTGTACTATATTTACAAGAAATCCATTTAAAATATGTAGCATACATATTTTAAAAAGGGAAAGAATGAAAAATGATATACAATGCAGTAATTATAAGAAAGTAACAGTGGCTATTGAATATTAGAACAATCTTTAGTTCAAGGAATTTGACCATTTATAAACAGAGACATTCAGTAATGATAAAGGGTCAATTTACTAAGAGGAATAACAACCCTAAATGATTATGTGCATGACAGAAATGTCCCAAAATATAGAAAACAAATACTGTTAGAGCTCAAAGGAGAAACAGACATACAATTACAGTACAGAACTTTAACACTTCTTTCTGGGAAATTGATAGAACAGGTAGACAGTAAATCAGTAAGAATACAGAGGATTTGACCTTCACTATGTATCCAGTGACCTAATGAACATTTATAGAACACGTCACTTAATAATAGTAGAATGCATACTCTTTCCAAGCACACACAAAATGTTACTAAGTTAGATATTATGATGAATCATAAAATAAATCTCAATATATTTCTAATATGAAGACATAAAACTTTTGATCACAGATGAAGACATTTATTCTTCACAGCAATAGCAGTAGCTAGGGTATCAGTGTATCCTTTTGGTCAGCTCTCTCAATCCTAGTTTCTCCAGGTGATACAAAGACAATCAATTGACACATAAACCTATGCTGCATTTTTTTTTATTTAATAGGAGAAGAACCCTGAGCTTAGAAAATCTGAAGCATTTCTAAGGAGTATTAAGGATATACATCCTATGCTCCAAGGAAGCCATTATAGTTATTGTATAAGCCTATAACAAAATATGCCTTTTGCTCTAAAGGAGAATATTATATTTGTCATCTTCTGGGGCTGGTCACTATAGAAACATCTGTGAAAAAATAAACCAGAGCAAAGACAATCAGTATAACAAGATTTGCAGAAACACAAGCAGTGCATGGACAATTTTCTAGCCAAGATCACAATAAAAATTCCATTAGGCAATATTTTGGTAGAAATTAAAAACCAGATTACACAATTTATAAGGAGACACACATGACTGGGAGTAGCCAAAACAATTTTTTGGAAACTTTAAAAATTTTTACTTAATAATTTATTTTAAAATTGCAATAATAAATCTATTATATGTTGATATATTGAATTTATATGAAAAAATAGCTGCTTTCTGTAAGGCCGGCTGCCTCGCAGAGGGTTAAACGGACACATCCATCTCTTTCCATGCCTGATAACCGCGTCATCACCCAAGCTAGTTATCTGGCCTCCCAGCATAGCTTCCCCACACCCACCTCCGCATACCAGACACAAGCCCACATTCAGCACTAAATTACACATTTAACCCCCAGCCCACTGTTAAAAAACTCTGCAGAAAAATTTTTAAAGAAGCTCCACCAAACCCTGCCTGGTAGCAGTCTGCTCTGTATGCCTCCCAAAGGCCCACTCACCCAAGGTCCTGCCCGCCTACCAATAGCAACTAGCTCCAGTTATTTCCTGCTTTTTAATAGCCAATAAAATTGCCTTCACTTTGTTTCCCCAACAGCCAATCAAGGCCCACTCACCCAAAGTCCCATCCGCCTACCCATAGCAACTAGCTCCAGGTATTTCCTGCTCCTTAATAGTCAATAAGATTGCCTTCGCTTTGTTTCCCCAATAGCCAATCAATCGCCTTCCCTCCCAATAAAACCCCATAACCTAAACAGCCAGGCACAACTTCTTTAGCCCCTTCCTGGACCACAGAACCTCACCCGGGAGCTAAATAAATTAGCTTCTGATTTTCTTATACTTGCCTCAGTTTCCTCCTTTTACCTTGGCAATAAGCCTTACACTTTCAAAAAATACTGAGTAGAGTGAGGATATTTAAAGTAATTTTAACCACTTTGAGTGTTCATTTCAGTGGCATTTAAGAAGATTCACATCGCTGTGCAACTGTTACCAGCATTCATCTCCATAATTGGTTATACCTTGTAAAATTGAAACTTTGGACATGTTAAATTACTCTCTTTCCACTTCTACCCAACCCCTGGAAACCATCATTCTATTTTTTTTTTTTTAATAAACTTGACTACTTTAGTTACCTGTTATAAGTAGAATCAGGCAGTATATGTCCCTGTGTGTCTGGCTTATTTCACTTTATATAACATCTTCTAGCTTTATCCACATTGTAATGTGTGTCAGAACTTACTTTCTTTATAAAGATAACTAATATTCCTCTGTAAGTGTAGATCATATTGAGTTTATTTATTTACCTATTGATGGACACTTAAGTTGCTTTCACATTTTGGCTATTGTAAATAAAACTGCCATAAACAGGAATGTGCAAATAAGTGTTAAAGGTCTTGATTAACATTCTTTTAGGTACATAGCTAGAGGGGGAATTGCTGAATTACATGTTAATTTTAATTTTATTCTTAACATATTGAGGAAACATTATACTGTTTGCATAGCAGCTGTACCATTTTACATTCCTAATATAAATGTACAAGAGTTGCAATTAAAAAAAAATTCTTGTCAACATGTTGTTTTCTGATTTTTCTTTTTCTTTCTTTCTTTTTTTTTTTTTTTTTTTGTAATAGCCATCCTAGGGCCTTGGGCTTAGATTACTTTTCTCTTTCTATTTTCTTAAGGTATAAGATTAGGTTGCTGATATGGGTTTTTTTCTTCTTTTTTTAAAGTAAGCACTTACTGCTATAAATTTTCCTTTTAGTACTGTTTTCAATGCATTCCACAAGTTTTGGTATGTTGTGTTTTTACTTTCATTTATTTCGAGATGTTTTTAAATTTCTCTCATGACTTCTTTAATTTTTTGGTTGCTAAAGATTGTGTTGTTTAATCTTCACATTTTTTGTGGATTTTCTAGTGCTTGTTCTGTTCTAATTTAATTTTTACTGAGAACAGAAAACATGCTTAGTATGATTTCAATACTTTTAAATTTATTGAAGCTTATTTTGTGGAAAACATACAGTCTATCTTGGAGAATGTTACATGTGCCCTTTCTCAAAATGTCTATTGTTGGATGATGTGTTCTGCATATGTCTCTTCAATGCAATTGGTCTATAGGCTGCTCATGTCCTCTATTTCCCTATTGATCTTCTATCTGGTTAATTTACCCATTATTGAAACTGCAGAATTTTTTTCTTGTCGTGTTTTAATTTCTCCCTCATTTTTGAAGGACAGTTTTTTGGATGTAGAACTATGAGTTGACAGGTCTTTTTACTCACTTTTGTCAGCATTTTAAATTTATCAGCCCCATTGCCTTCTGGCTTGCAAAGTTTCTGCTGAAAAATTCACTAGCAATTTCAATGAGGATCCCTTGTTACGTAATGTCTCTTTTCTTTTGCTACTTCTGTGATTCTCCCTTTGTCTTTGGCTTTTTACAGTTGGTTTATAACGTGTCTTGGTATGGGGTCTGTGGGTTTCTCTTACTTGGAGCTTGTTGAGCTTCTTCTGTTTTTTTTCCCCATCTTTCTTCAAATCTGTGAAGTTTTTGGACATTATTCTTCTAAATTAACTCTTTTCCTCTTTTTTTTCTTCTGAAATTTTCACAATACATATATTGGTTTACTTAATGGAGGCTCATAAGTTCCTTAGGTTCTGTTCACTTATCTTCATTCCCTTTTCTTTTTGCTCTTCAGATTCAATAATTTCAAATGATTTGCCTTCAAGTTTTCTAATTCATCCTTCTGCCTGTTCAAAACTGCTGTTGGACTCTTCTAGTGAATTTTTAAATTTGGTTATTGTACTTTTCAGCTCTTTAATTTGTTTGATTCTTTTTAAATATCATTTCCCTCTTTTTGATGATATTATTTTGTTTATATATCATTTTTTTTTCTTGTTTTCTCTAGTTTTTATGCATTTTCCTTTAGCTCTTTGAGCATATTTAAGAGTGTTTTAAAGTTTCTGTTTAGTAAGTCTGAACTCTGTGTTTATCTAGGGTCTGTGTCTGGAGATATATTTTGTTCCTTTGAATAGGCTATGTTTCTCTGGTTTTTCTTTTTTGTTTTTGTATCCCTTGTGAGCTATTAAAATTGGGTATTTGAAAACAACGGTTATATCCACCAGTCTTTGCAAACTGGCTCTGTGATGAAGAACATGGTGTCTGATCAGTTAGGTATGAAGGCTTAGGGTATTCTCAGGCCTTTTTTGTGTATTCATCTTCCCTGGGTCTGTATGTATACTTTTGTTCCAATTCTTCTGAATTCATGACTGTTTTTAAATGTGTTAATTTTCCTAAAAGTTTTTCCCCAGTTGCTTCATGGAGCCCTTCATGTATACCTCTGCCTGTAATTCTTTCATGAAGGTGTCCACAGATCTGCAGTTAACCTGAAGTTATCACAAATCATGATGCTCACTACCACTACAGCCTTTCAGGCTTCCAACCTGAATTTCAAACTATGCTATGGACCTTAGCTGTGCTGTGGATCAGGCAATAAAGAAACTAGCCCACAGATGGGCTAGAATATAGCAAACATGTTCTACTTTTTTTCTTCTGTTTTGAGGAATGGAACTGGGAATTGGGATGCTTTCTGCCAATGACATCATGCCAAACAAACAAAAATTGACCAATAAGCACATGAGAAAATGCTCAATGCTATTAGTCATCAAGCAAATATAGGGTAAATTCACAGTGAAATACTACTTCACCCCATCATAATGGCTAAAATAATAAAAATGGAAAATTTCACATGTTAGCAGTCGTGTGGAAGAATGATAATTATGATATATTGTTCGTGGGACAATATCATAATGTTAAACAGTTTGGAAAACAGTTGTTATAAAATTCAGCATACACTTACTATATTACCCAATATAGTAATTTACTACAAACAAATGAAGACAAATATCCACACAAAAACTTCTTCATTGACATATGTATCAGATCTATTCATAGTATTCAAAATCTGGAACCTAATCAAATGTCTATCTCCTGGTAAATAAATAAATAAATTTTGGTATATCTATACAATAAAATATTACTCACAACAAAAAGAACTAACTAGTGATAAATTCAACTGGACAGAGATACCTCAAACATATTCTGCTAAGGAAAAGAAGTTAGACACATTAAAAAGAAAATAGAGATTCTAATATATAGTGACAGGATATAGATTACTGATTGACTGTGGCCAAGAGTAGATGAGGATTAACTGTAAGGCAGCATATAAAAGCTTTTAGGAACTGTGTGAATGATGTGAATGAATACATTTTTTGAACACATTATATATTTTAAGTGAGTGAATTTTATAAAATGTAAAATATACTTTTATTAAGTTGATTAAAAATTAATGTAAACATAAAAAAGTACTCATTTGATCTTTCTAAAGAAATATATGCTTTTGACTAGTGGTCTCATTTTCTAAAAAGGGTTTATTTGTATTCTACCTTTAGCTTTATCTTCAACATCTGGCCTAAATTTATTTTGTACTGGAGAGGAATACTATTTCCTGCATGCCTAGAAGAATGCCACTTAACAGTGGATGTCTTCCAAGGGAAGTGATGTAGAGCAAAGGAATGAGCACACAAACACAGATGCCTTAAAGCTAAAACAAAAACCCAAAACTTGATGATTTGTATTACATGTTAGTAAGCATTTTGTTTTGTGTTTTCCATTCTTTTTTCATTTCACGATGGATATTTTCTACTAGCCTATTCTTTTGCTTACTAATCCTTTCTTCTGTTAATCTTTCATTAAAATCCATACTGAATTCTTAATTTTAAAAATAATTAAAATTATTTTTTAAAGTTTTTATTTCTAAAATTTTTATATTTTTCTTTTAGAAAACAAATTCTAGTTCTCTGGCAAAATTCTTTATCCTGTCAAATATTTTCTTGAAAGTATTAAGTTTTTTTCAAAGCCTGTGGTGTTCACTACAAATAATAGTGTATCTACATGTCTGTTTCTAATACATGTATATAAAAATTACCACAAAAAAGGAATCTGACCAATAGTAACAGCAGATCAGTGATTGACTGTACCTGTGAGCCAGGGAAGGAATTAACTATAAAGAGGCATGAATAAACATTTTAGGAAGAAGAAAATTTTCTGTATCTTGATTGTGGTAGTAGCTACATAATGTTGTCAAGTTTTCCTTTTGGTCATGTACAGTTACGTACTCTTTAGTTATTAATCTAATGTTAAATATTTTGTATGAAATAAAACTAACCTATTCCTTCATATATTATAAAATACTGAGAGCTTACCATGTGCCAGTCCCTTTGCTGGGTATCTAGCACTAAACAGAGCAGACACAGCTTCCATACTTAGCGATCTTCCAGTTCCTAGATGGACCTCTCTAAATCCTGAAGTTCTTTGGGCTTTCAAATTTGTTCATGCTCTTTTATTTACCTAGAATGCCACACTCCCTGTGTTAGTATGCTGAAATTATATACATTTTTTAAATTGTACTTTTGATTCTGGGGTACATGTGCCGATTATGCAGGATTGTTGCATAGGTACACACATGGCAGTGTGGTTTGCTGCCTCCATCCCACCGTCACCTACATCTGGCATTTCTCCCCATGTTATCCCTCCCCAACCTCCCCACCCCTCACTTTCCTTCCCTTGGACCCCAACAGACCCCAGTGTGTGATGCTCCCCTCCCTGTGTCCATGTGTCCTCATTGTTCAGCACCTCCCTGTAAGTGAGAACATGTGGTGTTTGATTTTCTGTTCTTGTGTCAGTTTGCTGAGAATGATGGTTTCCAGATTCATCCATGTCCCTACAAAGGACACAAACTCATCGATTTTACGGCTAAATAGTATTCCATGGTGTATATGTAGCACATTTTCCTTGTCCAGTCTATCATCGATGGGCATTTGGGTTGGTTCCGGTCTTTTTTATTGTAACCAGTGCTGCTATGAACATACGAGTGCATGTGTCTTTATAGTAGAATGATTTATAACCCTCTGGGTATATACCCAGTAATGGGATTGTTGGGTTAAATGGAATTTCTATTTCTAGGTCCTTGAGGAATCACCACAGTGTCTTCCACAATGGTTGAACTACTTTACACTCCCATCGACAGTGAAAAAGTGTTCCTATTTTTCCACATCCTCTGTTGTCTCCAGGTTTTTTAATGATTGCCATTCTAACTGGCATGAGGTGGTATCTCAATGTGGTTTTGATTTGCATTTCTCTAATTATCAGTGATGATGAGCATTTTTTCATATGTTTGTTGGCCTCATATATGTCTTCTTTTGAAAAGTGTCTGTGCATATTTGGATGGGTTTGTTTGTTTTTTTCTTGTAAATCTGTTTTAGTTCTTTTCCCACTTTTGGATGGGTTTGCTTGGTTTCTTCTTGTAAATCTGTTTTAGTTCTTTGTAGATTCTGGATAACAGCTCTTTTTTCAGAAGGGTAGATTGCAAATTTTTTTTCCCATTCCGATGGTTGTCCATTCACTTTAATGATTGTTTTTTGGCTGTACAGAATCTCTGGAGTTTAGGTCCCATTTGTCCATTTTGGCTTTTGTTGCCAATGCTTTTAGTGTTTTAGTCATGAAGTCCTTCCCTATGCCTATGTCCTGCATGGTTTTGCCTAGGTTTTCTTCTCGGGTTTTATGGTGTTAGGGCTTATGTTTAAGTCTTTAATCCATATGGAGTTGATTTTAGTGTAAGTTGTCAGGAAAGGGTCCAGTTTCTGCTTTCTGCATACTGCTAGCTGTTTTTCACAATGCCGTTTATTAAACAGAAAATCCTTTCCTCATTGCTTGTTTTTGTCAGGTTTGTCAAAGATACAATGTTTGTAGATGTGTGGCATTGCCTCCAAGGCCTCTGCTCTGTTCCATTTGTGTATATCTCTGTTTTGATACCAGTACCATGCTGTTTTGATTACTGTAGACTTGTAGTATAGTTTGAAATCAGGTAGCGTGATGCCTCCAGCTTTGTTCTTTTTGCTTAGGATTGTCTTGGCTATGTGGGCTCCCTTTTGGTTCCATATGAAGTTTAAGGTGGTTTTTTCCAGTTCTATGAAGAAGGTCATTGGTAGTTTGATCAGGATAGCACTGAATCTATAAATTACTTTGGGCAGTATGGCCATCTTCACAATATTGATTCTTCCTAACCATCAGCATGGAATGTTTCTCCATCTGTTTGTGTACTCTCTTATTTCCTTGAGAAGTGGTTTGTAGTTCCCCTTGAAGAGATCCTTTACAACATTTGTTAGTTGTATTCCTACGTATTTTATTCTCTTTGTAGCAATTGTGAATGGAAGTTCGCTCATGATTTGGCTCTTTGTTAGCCTGCTATTGGTGTATAGAAATGTTTGTGATTTTTGCACATTGATTTTGTATCCTGAAATTTTGCGGAAGTTGCTTATCAGTTTAAGGAGATTTTGGGCTGAGATGATAGGGTCTTCTAAATATATAATCATGTTGTCTGCAAATAGAGACAATTTCACTTCCTCCTTTCCCAATTGAATACTTTTTATATTTTTTTCTTGCCTAATTGCTCTGGCTAGAAGTTCCAATACTATATTGAATAGGAGTGGTGGGAGGGGGCATCCTTGTCTAGTGCCGGATTTCAAAGGGAACGCTTCCAGTTTTTATTCATTCAGTATATTTGGTGTAGGTTTGTCATCAATAGCTTTTATTATTTTGAGGCATATTCCTTCGATACCTAGTTTATTGAGAGGTTTTAGCACAAATGGCTGTTGAATTTTGTCAAAGGCCTTCTCTGTATCTATTGAGATAATCGTGGTTTTTGACTTTGGTTCTGTTTATGTGGTGAATTACGTTTATAGACTTGTGTATGTTGAACCAGCCTTGCATCCCCGGAATGAGGCCTACTTGATCGTGATGGATAAGGTTTTTGATATGCTATTGCAATCGATTTGTCGGTATTTTATTGATGATTTTTGCATCTATGTTCATCATGGATATTGGCCTGAAGTTTTCTTTTATTGTTGAGTCTCTGCCAGGTTTGGTATCAGGAAGATGTTGGTCTCATAAAAAGCTTTGGGAAGGATTCAATGTTTGTATTGTTTGGAATAGTTTCAGAAGGAATGGTAACAGCTCTTTTTTGTACATCTGGTAGAATTCAGCTGTGAACCCCTCTGGATGTGGGCTTCTTTTGGTTGGTAAGCTATTAATTGCTGCTTCACCTTCAGTGCTTGTTATTGGTCTGTTCAAGGTTTCAACTTCTTCCGTGTTTAGGCTTGGGAGGCTGCAAGTGTCCAGTTTATCCATTTCTTCCAGGATTACTGGTTTATGTGCATAGAGTTGTTTGTAGTAATCTCTGACGGTACTCCGTATTTCTGTGGAATCGGTGGTGATATCCCCTTTTTTGTTTTTTATTGCATGTATTTGATTCTTCCCTCCCCCCCTTATTTTTTTATTAATCTGGCTAATGGTCTATTTTTGTTGATCTTTTCAAAAAACCAGCTCCTGGATTTATTGTTTTTTTCTTTTTAAAAATTTTTTTTTTTGTGTGTGTTTGCCTCTATCTCCTTCAGCTCTGCTCTGATCTTAGTTATTTCTTGTCTTCTGCTAGCTTTTGAGTTTTTTTGATCTAGCTCCTCTAGCTCTTTCAATTTTGATGATTGGGTGTTGATTTTAGATATTTCCTTACTCCTCTGGTGGGCATTTATTGCTATAAATTTCCCTCTAGACACTACTTTAAATATGTCCCAGAGATTCTGGTACATTGTGTCTTCATTCTCATTGGTTTCAAAGAACAACTTTTTTTTTCTGCCTTCATTTCATTGTTTATCAAGTCAACATTCAGGAGCAGGTTGTTCAGTTTCCATGAAGTTCTGAGTTAGTTTCTTAATTCTGAGTTCTAATTTGATTGCCCTGTGGTCTGAGAGACTGTTTGTTATGATTTCCATTCTTTTGCATTTGCTGAGGAGTTAGGGTTAGGGTTTATGTGGGCAATTTTAGAGTAGGTGCAATGCAGTGCTGAGAAGAATGTATATTCTGTGGCTTTGGGGTGGAGAGTTCTGTAGATGTCTATTAGGTCTGCTTGGTCTAGGTCTGAGTTAACGTCCTGGATATCCTTGTTAATTTTCTGTCTTGTTGATCTGTCTAATATTGACAATGGGGTGTTAAAGTCTCCCACTATTGTTGTGTGGGAGTCTAAGTCTCTGC
The DNA here is from genome assembly GCF_009761245.1 of Sapajus apella. Classification (NCBI taxonomy): domain Eukaryota; kingdom Metazoa; phylum Chordata; class Mammalia; order Primates; family Cebidae; genus Sapajus; species Sapajus apella. The sequence goes on along the minus strand of NW_022437041.1, from coordinate 360,395 downwards.
GTAAGTCATTAAGAACTTCCCTTATGTATCTGGGTGCTCCTGTATTGGGTGCATATATATTTAGGATCATTAGCTCTTCCTGATGCATTGATTCTTTTACCATTATGTAATGTCCTTCCTTGTCTCTTTTGATCTTTGTTGGTTTAAATCTATTTTATCAGAGACTAGGATTGCAACTCCTGCTTTATTTACTCTCCATTTTTTGATAAATATTCCTCTATCCCTTTATTTTTACCCTATGTGTGTCCTTGAACATGAGATGTGTTTCCTGAATACAGCACACTGATAGGTTTTGAATTTTTTTCCAATATGCTGGTCCGTGTCTTTGATTGGGGCATTTAGTCCATTTACATTTAAGGTTAACATTCTTATGTGTGAATTTGATTCTGCCATTTTTATGCCAGCTGGATGTTTTGCCCATTAGTTGACACATTTTCTTGATTATGTCATTGATCTTTACCATTCGGTATGTTTTTGGAGCGGTTGGTACTGGTTGTTCCTTTCCTTCTTTAGTGCTTCTTTCAGGAGCTCTTGTAAGGCAGGCCTGGTGGTGACGAAATCTTTCAGCAATTGCTTGTCCATAAACGATTTTATTTCTCCTTCACTTATAAAGCTTAGTTTGGCTGGATATGAAATTTTAGGTTGAAAATTCTTTTCCTTAAGGATGTTGAATATTGGCCCCCACTGTCTTCTGGCTTGTAGGGTTTATGCTGAGAGATCTGCTCTGAGTCTGATGGGCTTCCCTTTGTAGGTAACCTGATCTTTCTCTCTGGCTGCCCTTAGCATTTTTTCCTTGATTTCAACCCTGGTAAATCTGATGATTATGTGCCTTGGGGTTACCCTTCTTAAGGAATATCATTGTGGTGTTCTCTGTATTTCCTGAACTTGTGTGGTGGCCTGCCTTGCTAGGTTGGTACGTTCTCCTGGATAATATCCTGAAGAGCATTTTCCAGCTTAGATTCATTCTCTCCGTCACATTCAGTTACACCTATCAAAGGTAGATTAGGTTTTTTCACATAATCCCATATTTCTTGGAGGCTTTGTTGCTTTCTTTTCACTCTCTTTTCCCTATTCTTGCCTTCTCATTTTATTTCATTGAGTTTATCTTTGATCTCTGATATCCTTTCTTCTGCTTGATCAATTCGGCTATTGAAACTTGTGTATGATTTGCAAAGTTCTCTTGCTGTGTTTTTCAGCTCTATCAAGTCATTTATATTCTTCTCTAAGCTATGTATTCTAGTTAGCATCTCATCTAACCTTTTTTCAAGGTTCTTAATTTCTTTGCATTAGGTTAACATATGTTCTTTTAGCTCTGAGAAATTTGTTATTACTCACCTTCTGAAGCCTGTTTCTGTCAATTTATCAGATTCATTCTCCATCTATCTTTGATGCCTAGCTAGTGAGGAGTTTGTGATCCTTTGGAGGAGGAGAGGCATTCTGGTTTTTGGTGTTTTCATTTTTTTTTGCACTGGTTTCTTCCCATCTTACAGGTTTTATCTACCTGTGGTCTTTGTAGTTGGTGACTTTTGGAGGGGGTCTCTGAGTGAACATCCTTTTTGTTGATATTGAAGCTATTTCTTTCTGTTTCTTAGTTTTCCTTCTAATAGTCAGGTCTCTCTGCTGTAGGACCACTGGAGGTCCACTCCAGACGCTACTTGCCTGGGGATCACCCACTGTGGCTGCAGAACAGTAAGGGCTGCTGTCTTTTTCTTCTTCTGTTATCTTTGCCTCAGAAGGGTACCCACCAGATGTCCCCCTGAGCTCTCCTTTATGAGGTTTCTTTTTGGGTATACAGGCATTGGGGAGCTGCTTGAGGTGACAGTCTGTCACTTATAGGAACTCAAGTGCTTTGCTAGGAGTTCCATTGTTCCATGCAGAGCTGCTGGGCAGGCACCTTTAAGTCTGCTGCAGCACAACTCATAACCACCTCTTTTCCCAGGTGCTCTGACCTAGGAAGGTCAGCTTTATTTTTAAGTTCCTGACATGCTGCTGCCTTTTTTCAGAGATGCCCTGCCCTGCATGGAGTAATCTAGTCACAATCTGCCAGCAGAGGCATTGCTGAGCTGCCACAGGCTCTGCCCAGCTGCTGTGTGAACTGCCTGGGTAGCAGCAGACTGCCTTGGTAGTGGCGGATGCCCTTCCCCCCACTGACCTGAACTGTCCCAGGTCCCGCTGCACTTGTTGTGAAACTCTCAATCCGGAGCGTTTCAGATTGCTTGTTTTGTGGGGGGGTGGGGAGTACCTTCCAAGTCAGATCCCCTGGCTCCCTGTCTCAGCCCCTTCCCTTTCAGTAGAATGGGTGGCTCTGTCTCCCAGGCATTCCAGACACCAGTTGAAATGGCTGCCCAGATTTGTGTGAGTTTCTGTGTGCCAACCCATGGCACCATCCTTGCTGAAAACTTGTGGTGCTTTTCAGCCTGGGAATCTCCTGGTCTGTGGGCAGTGACAATTTGTTTGGAAATGCAGTGAGCTCTCACCATCTGCTTTGTTCTTGCTGGGAACTGCACACCGGAGCTGTTCTGATTAGGCCATGTTGGATCCTGTCTATATACATATTTCTTAAAGTCAATTTTAAATGTTACAGCCTCAATGAATCTTTCTATGATAAAAGTAATCTTAACCTAGTCTGAGCTTTTTTAAATAAATAACCTGTTTCTCTAATGGTATTTATATAATCTGCCTGCCTGGTATTATTAATGAAGTATCCCATATGACTAGATTTCAAACTCTTTAAGTACAAGGATCTTGTCTTACTAACACTTGTATGTACTACAGTACGTAGAAAAGTGCCTGGATCATTGTAAATGTATTTATTAAGTAAATATGTGACTGTGTCATTGTAATGTTTATAAAATTATAATCCATGCTTTAATATTTTGTATCTAATAACTCACTAGATGCTCTACTTACTCCTAGTTATTAAGCTTGAATCACTTATGATCCTAGCATGACTAATTCTAGCTTGCAGCTTCCATAATATGCTATGCTGACAAACCAGATAATCAAGCTTATTAAGAAATATGTATTAAGTAAATGAGATTAGGCTCTTAGGGAGGGTGTAATGACTTTTCATTCATTAAATCATGGCTTGAAAGTTTGGGCTTTAAATATGATTGCTTAGACTGTTTTCTCAATATCCACATTTTGGGGCTATATTTTGAAGCATTCAACAATGGTTTCCAGAAATCTGACCTCCATAAAAATAGGGCATTGCATTGCTAGAAAATATTGTTCCTTTTACAGAAAATGGCCATTCTAACAGTGAATATGTATCCTTTCTGACAAATGGTTTTGGTGTTCAGGACTCAGAACCAGACAGCTGTCACAGCACCGCTGAGGATTCCTCTAAATTGTAGCAGATGGTGCTACTTATTTGGCCATCTAATGCTATTCTGAAGCATCAGTTGGCCAACTGCTGTGGTAGAGGTATGAAAATACAAGACTTATTTAGAGCCAGAGGATGCAAGCACAAATGTTTTGGTATACAGAGTTTAAACTGATATGGAAAATTTGTATCCAACAAATTGACAGGCAAGATGTGTTAGAGGGTGTGGTTACAAAACCCCGTCCCTCAGATGAAAGCATTCATGGAAAATATAACCTCTTTGGCCAGCTGTCTTATAATCTCTTCCATGCCCCTTTCCCCTGTGACGTGCACATAGCTGCAGGCATACTCACACAAGCACACACACATCACATATATTTCCATAGATACATTTGTTATTCAGTCTGCAATTTAAATGTAACACCTCTTAGGAACCAGCTGGGTCACCTGTAGCTGGTCTGTGGAAATATGCACAGTATGTGTTGGTGATCTATATTAGAAGAGATCCTCTCAATTTTATCTTTAAGGTAGCAGCTGAAGTCTCATATAGCTTATACCAATATACAGCAATCTGTGCTTTCTGCATCACAGTGATATCAAGCATTTTGGTCATGCTTTTGGCCATTTCCATAGACGCTATGGATCATTCTTTATCAGAATTAAATCTAGTTAGTTAACACTCTGCTTACCATTGCCCGGAATACAATTTTTAAATACTTTCTTAAATCTTATTTATTTATATAATTAACTATTTGCATATAGAGACTAAAGATATTTTACAATAGCTATTTAATAGAATACTAGTGCACCAGAAACTCTTTTATAAAATCTATAAATTCTTATTATGTTTATAGTGAATTTCTTACTTGAGAAAAAAATGAACCAATTAAATTATTCAACCAAATGTAAATTTAAATTTGTATACTACGTTACCTCAAAGGAGGAGAGTTAAAAAGTTAAAAATACACAGAAAACTTGCAGATTATTTTTAAGCATCCATATTAGTGGTTCAGCATAACATGGCACATGAATTGGAAATATTAACATACAAATAAAAATGACATAGTGAAATAAACCTAAATTAATAAATAAATAGAACAGCTTTGCATGGCTTATTGTAAAAGTAAGTGGGATTGTGGTGCAGAAAAAAGCCTTTAAAACACAGAAAGAGCACTTAACCAAAAAGGAAGAAATTGGTCAAGATCAAAGGCAAACAAAATTGAAACAGCAATTAAAACAGAAGTAAATGAATAAATAAATACAAGTTTACAATTAAGTTGAGAATTCTTTTCATGATGAGCTTGTGTGTGGCTAAAAGCATTTTTAAATAAAACCAAGGGAGAGCACAGAACAGGTGTGGAGCATGCAAATTACCTTCTTGGGTCCTAGTGAGGCAGAAGCAGATAGGCACAGGCAATATAAATACTTTTCTCCTTATAAGAGAAAATGTCTGCCAAATTATCTTTACAACAGTTTCTAAGTCCTTGAAACACCTGTGACAAAATTTAGAGGCAAAGGGTTGTCTGTGACGGCAAGAACCAGCAGAAATCATAGTACTCTTAGTTATCAACATTTATCAACATGGTGTCTTGTTTGACAGTCACTGCCATATCTGTGTCCCTTTCATCCCAGCTTCACTCTTTGCCCCCACTTGAGATTTATGGCTCAAATTGTTCACATTTTATGAGTTGCCTTTCATGGAAAAACCTATTGCTAATTTGCCACCTGGCTTGTTTGAATCCCATCTTATCTCCTATTCTTTTGCTACAAGTACTCCTACCCAACTCTCACACAAAGTATTAGGCCTGATACCCAATTTTCCATTCACATTTCTTGTTTCCATGTCTATTTCAAGGTCTGAAACTATGCCTCTGTTACATTCCATTTCATAATATGTGAAAGAAGGATTATAAAGATCTCGCAGTGGTAAAAACACAGTATACTCAGATGCAATTAATAAACCAGACTTAGAAAGAATTTGTGCTACAATGATTAAAATTCATTAAGTACTAAGGGATAAGCTCTGTTTTAAACACTTTCATACTTTAATTCATTTAATCATACTCTTTGTTTAAGAATGAGGAAACTGAATGACAGGTTAAATAGTGTAACTTCTAATATACCTATACTGCTAGTACATGGCAGAGCTAGGATTTGAACACAGTCAGTTTAGAGTCAGAGTTCACCCTATTTTCCATTATGCTGTATGACATCTACTTGCGAGCTGCAAAACATTGAAAGGCAAAACTACAATGCAATTAGGATAATATGTAAATTATCATTACAAATTATACCTTTTCAAGAACATCAATGGATTATGAACACCTTTCTGTGTGCTTACCAAGAGATTAGATTCCAGAGAGGCTGAGAAACTCAGACTGATGAGACCATAGTTACCAATGTTCAGATTAAATGGAAAGAGAATCTCTAACTACAAGTAGAATCTGAAAATGCTTCCAAAGTTTTGATTAAATTGAAATTGTTGTCTGTTTTTTTTTTTTTTTTTTGATATATTCTTTAGGTATATCCACTTCTATCAGAAGCTTCAAAGAAAAGCAGATGTACAGACGTAATATGACTATATGATAACTCAAATGTACATTAGGGATCCCTGTGTATGTAAAGGGAGCAGACGGTGTTATTGTGCTACATATAGTGAAAAGTGGTATTAAACTGAAGAGGGAAGTACCAATGGAATGATGCATTGAGTTTAAGTAAGAGAACAAGGCTATAGGGTGGATTTCATAACCTCAAAAAAATTAACCATTAATTAACATTATAGTTCATTACATAAAATCTTTGAAGCAATTATAATTACTTGAAGTGAGAGGAAGTAGTTGGGAATAGTTAGGTCAGTAAGTATATTAGAGATCTATAAGTATTTTGCTTGATGGTTGGCAATCTAGTTTTACTTTCTTTTTTAATGCTCAAAGGTGTTTTTCAAGTCTGTCTGCATGTCCTGGAGTTATTCCAGGTAGTCATCTTATGAGGTTTTTTAAGACTGATACCAGAAAATATTGTTGAATCAGGAACATATTTGGAATGAATGAGGATGTTCCAAGTTGACAGTAGGTGACATTGTAAAAAAAAATGTGTTCATGTTTTTGACTCATCAGGGCTGTTTGAGCAAAGATTCCTAGCAACATGAGTTAAATGAGTGACTAGTAATGTTAAGAGGTAAGCATCTAGGCCGGGTGCTGTGGTTCATGCCTGTAATCCCAGCACTTTGGGAGGCTGAGGTGGTCAGATCACCTGAGGTCGGGAGTTCGAGACCAGCCTGACCAACATGGAGAAACCCTGTCTCCACTAAAAAAAATAAAAAATTATTTAGGCATGGTGTGCATGCCTGTAATCCCAGGTACTCAGGAGGCTGAGGCAGAAGAATTGCTTGGACCAGGGAGGTGGAGGTTGTGGTGAGCTGAGATCACGCCATTGCACTTCAGCCTGGGCAATAAGAGTGACACTCCATCTCCCCTGCCACAGCAAAAATGATGGTACGCTGGTAAGCCTCTAAAACAATACAGAGCTTTATTTCCCTGAAGATTTGTGTTTACATTTCAATAATAAAATAATAGTAAAACATAGAACTATTTGTTTACATTTTAAAATGCTGGGAACATCAAGGATCTTTCCTATCTCTTCCCAGAAAAAAATTGTTGCCATGAGAGAGCAAAATTTTCTCTCCATCTGGGAGAAAAGTTCCTATATAGATTTTATGTGGTATAGTTTTGGAGTTTCTCACCTGTAACATAAAACCGCCTTTTGCACATGTAGATGGCATCTGTTCTCATTGTGTCACCCCAAAGGGATAAAAATAATGCTAGAGATGAGATTGCTATGCATGTAAATAATTGCCTATTTCTTATCCAGGTATCTTCAAGCTAAAAAAAATACAGATATTAAGAATTACTTGAGGTGACAGGAAGTAGTTGAGATAGGTCAGTAAGTATATTAGAGATATATAAATATTTTGCTTGATGGTTGGCAATCTAGTTTTGCTTTCTTTTTTAATGCCCAAAGGTATTTTTCGAGTCTATTTGCATGTCCTGGAGTTATTCTAGGTAGTCATCTCATGAGCTTTTCTAAGATTGATCATAGAAAATATTATTGAATTAAGAACATATCACTTTATCAATTATAAAGAATGCCTAGCTAATGTGTTTGTTCTGTATGAATGCCTCCTGGAACAAATATCTTCCAGATATTTTTGTGCAAGATATTAATATGTGTTACACAAGTGAAAGGATTGCATGATTGAGTAAGTTTGAGAAATGTAGCATACCATCTCTCTCTGTGTCTTGGATAGATCAAAATTGAGTTCTGAAAAACCACTATACTAAACAAACATGTTTAGTCTTAACTTTGTGTTTCCAAGTCAGTAACACCATTGGAGAGTGAACTCATAGCTTCTTATCCCCGAAATGTGTCAGAAAACTATCTTGAAGTTAGTGCCATATTCATGGATGTATTTTCTGCCTAAATGTCTCAGGAGAGTTACTAGTGTTACTTTTCCTCTGATTGTCCTCAATGTCCTAAAAAACACTCTGTTGGCTCTCTAAGTTCAATCATTGTGAAAGACAATGTGGCGATTCCTGAAGGATCTATAAATAGAAATACCATTTGACCCAGCAATCCATTACTGGGTATACACCCAAAGAATTATAAATTGCTCTATTATAAAGACACAAGCACACGTATGTTCACTGTGGCACTGTTTACAATAGCAAAGACCTGGAACCAACCCAAATGCCCATTGATGATAGACTGGATAAAGAAAATGTGGCACATATACACCATGGAATACTATGCAGCCATAAAAAAGATGAGTTCATGTCCTTTGTAGGGACATAGATGAACCTGGAAACCATCATTATCAGCAAACTGACACAAGGACAGAAAACCAAACACCACATGTTCTCACTCATGGGTGGGTATTGAACAATGAGAACACAGGGAGGGGAACATCACACACTGGGGTCTGTTGGAGGTGGGAGGGGTAGGGAAGGGTTAGTATGGGGTGGGGAGGTTGGGGAGGGACAACATTGGAATAAATGCCTGATGAAGGTGACAGGGGGATGGAGGCAGCAAACCACAATGGCCGGTGTGCACCTATGCAACAATCCTGCAAGATCTGCACATGTACTCCTGAACTTAAAGTATAATTAAAAAAAGAAAGAAGAAGGAGAAGAAAGAAAGTACACATCCTTTTTGAAAATGTAAAAAAAAAAAAAAAAAGCAGTGATTTTTCAACACTTCAAGCTCTTTAAAATCACCGAAGTAGCTTTAAATAATACCAATGCCTGTGCCCCAAAGCATGGCAATTAAGAGAAAACCCTAAGAATGAGTCAGGAATCTGTAAGATTTAAAAGCTTCCCAGGTGATTCTAATATTCAGCCAGGCTTAAGAACCCACCCCCCACACCAGTACAGAGAAGTTGTTCTCAAACTTTAATGAATGTAGATATCACCTACATATGAATGCAGATACCTGCAGAGGCTATTATTCAGCAGGTCAAAGGTGGGCTAGAAAACCCCCTTTAAATGAGTACCCCAGATGATTCTAATATGAGTCCTCAGTGAGCACCCTTTGAGATACAAGGCATAGGCTAAACTTAAAACCTGCCTGCATTATGACAATCAATCAAAAATCCTATCTTCTCGTAATCAAAGGGTGATATTCTAATTCTCCCTTATTCAAACAAGGGGTGTGAAATTATTTTAGAATTTCAACAGCAAAGTTTAGATTCCTTTTTAATGTCTCTGGCAGACTATGGATGATAACAAGCAGTTTATGCTCCAGTAGTTTGATTCAGCTGCAAGGAAAGCCCAGGTATCCTAGCAGCATTCTTCTGTGACAATTCATAATCTATCTCCTCAGAGCAGTTATTCCACCTGTAGAATATAGAAGAGTCAGACTGCATAATGAATTTGTTTCAGAAAACATTGCTAAATTTCTACTTTTGGTAGAAATCACATCAAACTCCCATAAATAACAAGCATAAGCTATGATTAGAATATAGAAAACAATTTCTGAAGGCACTAGAGAGAAAACAAAATGCCCAGATACTGGAGGCCAATCAACATGTAGAAGAAAGAAATAATGCAAAACATATTTCTCATTTCTTATAGCTTTTAGCCTAAAGGCAGGCCACAGTTGACATGCAGAGTTGCTAAAACCAGAAAAAAATACCCAGATTACTGAGGACCAAGAAAACAGAATTAAGAGGCACCTGTAGTAACTGGGAAGTGAAGTGGAAAATTCTGGAAACATGAGAGCAACAGATAGAGAAATATATTCTGCAAGCTCTGCTTGAATCTCTGCCTAACTCCTAAACTACACGTTCAAGAGGCAGCTATCAAGAAGCCTAGTTAGGGAAAACAACAAATAAGTAAAAAACTCAACTATGAAATTATTACTTGGAGTTTGAGTTTTCTTTATGGGAATTTATCAGAATATAAATTCTCTCAGATACATAATTCATAATATCCAGCATGCAGTTCAAACTTACATGATATATTAAAACCAGAAAAATATGACCCATCTTCTTTTTTTTTTTTTTTTTTTTTGAGATGGAGTTTTGCTCTTGTTACCTAGGCTGTAGTGCAATGGAGCGATCTCAGCTCACTACAACCTCTGCCTCCTGGGTTCAAGCAATTCTCCTTCCTGAGCCTCCCGAGTAGCTGGGACTACAGGCTGCGCCACCATGCCCAGCTAATTTTTGTATTTTCAGTAGAGACAGGGTTTCACCATGTTGACCAGGATGGCCTCGATCTCTTGACCTCGCGATCCACCTGCCTGGGCCTACCAAGGTGCTCGGATTATAGGCATGAGCCACTGCGCCCGGCCGACCCATTTTCAAAGGAAAAAAAAATCAACAGAATCCAGCCTCAAATAATGCAGATGTTGTAATTACCAGATAAGGGTCTTAAAGCATCTATTTTAAATATACTAAATGAGATAAAGTATGCTTGTAATGTATGCAAAAATAGGAAATAGCAGAGAAATAAAAATATAAAATAGAGCAGAATGAAATTTCCAGAAGTGAAAATAAAAATACAGTATATAACATAAAAAGTAAATGGACATACTTTATAACAGAATGGAAATTTCCAAATAAATAATCAGTGAATTCAAAGATACACCAATAGAATTAAAAACAAAAATCATATGATTATCTCCATAGATGCAGAAAAAGCATTTGGCAAAATCCAGCATCTCTTTATGATTCAAACCCTTAGCAAAATTGGCATAAAAAGAACATACCTCAAGGTAACAAAAGCCATCTATGACAAACCCATAGAAAACATTGTACTGAGTAAGGAAAAAATAAAAGCATTTCCCCTAAGAAGGGAAGAAGATAAGGATGCCCACTTCCACCACTTCTATTCAACATAGGACTGGAAGCTGTAGCCAGAGCAATTTGACAAGAAAAAGAAACAAAGGGCACCCAAGTCAGTAAAGAGGAAGTCAAACTGTCACTGTTCACTGGTGATAGGATTGTATACTTAAAAAACCCTAAAACTCATCCAAAAAGCTCTTAGATCTGTTAAACGAATTCAGTAAAGTTTCAGGATACAAAATCAATGTACACAAATCAGTAGCACTGCTATACGCCAATATTTATCAAGGTGAGAATCAAATCGAGAACTCAACTCCTTTTACAACAGCTGCAAAATAAAATAAAATAAATACTTAGGAATATACCTAACCAAAGAGATGGATAATCTCTACAAGGAAAACTACAAAATATTGCTGAAAGAAATCATAGATGACACAAACAAATGGAAGCACATCCCATGTTCATGGATGGGTGGAGTCAATATTGTGAAAATGACCATACTGCCAAAAAAATCTACAGATTCAATACAATTCCCATCAAAATACCATCATCTTTCTTCATAGAACCAGAAAAATAAAATCCTAAAATTCATATAGAACCAAAAAAGAGCCAGGATAGCCAAAGCAAGACTAAGCAAAAATAAATCTGGAGGCATCACATTACCCGACTTCAAACTATACTACAAGGCTATAGTTTCCCATTTCATGATACTGGAATAAAAGTAGGCATGTAGACTAATAGAATAGAATAGAAAACCTAGAAACAGAACCAAATATTTAGAGTCAACTGATCATCGACAAGCCAAACAAAAATGTTAAGTGGGAAAAGGACACCCCATTCAACAAATGGTGCTGGGATAACTGGTAAGCCACATATAGAAGAATGAAACTGGATCCTCATCTCTCACTTGTACAAAAATCAACCCAAGAAGGATCAAATCCTTAAATCTAACACTTGAAACCACAAAAATTCTAGAAGATAATATTGCTGAAACTCTTCTAGACGTAGAGTCTAAGGCATAGAGTTCATAACCAAGAGCCCAAAAGTAAATGCAAAATAAAAAAACAGAAACAAAAATAAACAGATAAGACCCAATTAAATTCTTGGCCTAGGCATAGAGTTCATAACCAAGAACCCAAAAGCAAATGCAACAGAAACAAAAATAAACAGATAAGACTTAATTAAACTAGAAAGCTTCTGCACAGCAAAAGAAATAATCAGCAGAGTAAACAGATGACCCCAGAGTGGGAGAAAATATTCACAATCTATGCATTTGGCAAAGGACTAATATACAGAATTCACAAGCAACTCAAATCAGCAAGAAAAAAACAACAAATAATCCCACATCAAAAAGTGGGCCAATGATATGAACAGAGATTTCTCAAAAGAAGATATACACATGGCCAACAAACATATTTTAAAATGCTCAACATCACTAATTATCAGGAAAATACAAATCAAAACCACAATGAGATACTACCTTACTCCTGCAAGAATGGCCATAATGTAAAAATAAAAAAATAACTGAAGTTTGTGTGGATGTGGTGAAAAGGAAATACTTTTACATGCCGTTGGGAGTTTAATACAACCACTATGGAAAATAGTATAGAGATTCCTTAAGGAACTAAAAGTAGAACTACCATTCAATGAAGCAATCCCATTACTGGGTATCTGCCCAAAGGAAAATAAGTCTATATGAAAAAGACACTTGCACATGCATATTTATAGCAGCACAATTCACAATTACAAAAACATGGAACCAGACTAAATGCCCATCAACCAATGAGTCAATAAAGAATATGTGGTATATCATCATAGAATACCACTTGGTAGTGAAAAGGAATAAAATAATGGCATTCACAGCAACCTGGATGGAGCTGCAGACCATTATTCCAAGTGAACTGACTCAGGAATGGAAAACCAAATGTCATATATTCTCACTTATAAGTGGGAGCAAAGCTATGAGGATTCAAAGGCGTAAGAATGATATAATGGACTTCGGACACTTGGAGGAAAGGGTGGGGGGAGTGAGGGATAAAAGACAAAATATTGGGTGTAGCATACACTCCTTGGCTGATGAGTGCACCAAAATCTCAGAAATCACCACTAAAGAACTTATTCATGTTACCAAACACCACCTGTTCCCCAAAAACGATTGAAATAAAATAAGATTTAAAAAATAAAGAAATATCTGAGATAGGTAATTTATTTAAAAAAATAACAAACATACAGCAATAGAAATTAAATCTGAAAAAGTGCAAATGAAAAAGAAAAGATTAAAAAATTAAATAGTACCTAGGAGTCTGTGGGACAATATCAAAAGATATGAAATACATGTTATGAGAGTCATAAGGGGAGTTCAGAAAAAAAAATTGAAAACATAAGAGCCAAAAATGTCTCCAATTTGGTGAATGACCTAAATGTACAAAGATTTTAGAAAGCTCTAGGCAGGGTAAGTACAAATACCTACAAGTGCGCCATTCACACTACTAAAAGTCAAATATAAAGAGGATATCTTGAAAGCAGCCAAAGAAAAACGACACATTGCATAAACGGAAACAAAAATTTAGCTGAACACTGACTTCAGTTCAGAAACAACTGACACCCAAAGACAGCTGACCATGTGCAGAAAATGGTATAGGAATTGACATGCAGAAAGGAAAATATCAGAACAAAAAATGCTTAGTAAAGGAAAGCGGAAGTTAAATAATTTAGCAGAGCCATAGAGTTAAGGTGGAGAAAATATAGGACACCCAAGGTTGCATAATATATTCAAACATTAGACAATAATGGGATATAAGAGAGAAATTCCACCCTGAGCCTAGAACAATATAGAATATATAATATTGGTTATCATAGGGTCAAGTTTGAATTTGAACTTGTGCAAGATGTGTTTTTCCCATATTATGGCACAATATGAAAATGCCCATGTTCTTCATCTATTCCCCTTCTCCAACCAGACAAGCACTATATTTATAAATATATATATTTATATATTTATAAATATATATATTTATATATTTATAAATATATATATTTATCTATATAGTGAGGATAGTTCACAACACAAGTTCTCCATTTGCATAATTAATATAATATATAATATACTATAGCTGTATATTTCAAAAGCCTCTAACACATATGCTTTAACACGATAATTTCCATTGGATTAATTTAGTCTAAGAAAAGTATGTGAAATATAGAGAAATACACACAAGACACTTGGCAGATTTTTATTTATACATATTTTTAAAGAAACAATATTAATGGTAGAAATAGAGTCGTAATTAAGTAACCTTAATCTTCCATTCGTGATGGTTCCTTATGAAAGGGAGTAGTGCCCTTATCAAAAATACCCCAGAGAGATTCCTTTACTGTTCCTTCAAGTGAGATTACAATGAGAAGCAGGAAGTGGGCCCTCACCAGATGCTGAATCTACAGGTACCTTGATCTGGAGTTTCTGGTCTTCTGAACTGCAAAAAATAAATTTCCATTGTATATAAGCTAACCAGTGTATAGCATTTTGTTATACTATGCGCATAGTATATGGGAGGGAGGAAGGGAGGAAGGGAGGGAGGGAGGAAAAAGGGTTGGGAAAGTTAAAGAGAGACAGAGCCAGAGAGAGAGAGAGAGAGAGAGAGAATGAATGAATGAGATTAATGTTGCTGAAAATTGCTGGATGAGAAACAAACCAGCTCAAAAATCAGAGCATTGGGGCTCCACAGATAATGTACAGTGTAGCTTACTCACAAGCATATGATCTAAAATGTTATTATAGATGACAGAAGAATTATGTGAAACCCTAGATTATATGCATTTGATGTATATAATAAACACAATGTACATTATGTACAAAATATTGCTTTAATTTTTCAAGAGAAGAACAATCTGTATTCTATTATTATTATGGGGCTATATAGGCATTTATTATATGCTTTATACTATAGTTCTTTAAAGTATTTCAATTTATTTCCCTGCTGCATTTTATTCTAGAAATGCCAAAGATTAGAACTTGCTGAAAACTCACATTTGATATATTACAAATGTCTGCTACAGGTTCATTCTTTGGAAGCCTTCAGTTGTACAATTACAAATTTATAACCTATTAATCATCTATAATTAATGCAAAGTGAATGGAGGATCTATAGTTATGTTCGCATGTTTCTGTAGCTTTTCACAAATACAGAGCTACTGTGCTACCAGCCCTGTGCATGTAAAATGCCTGCCAGTGTTAATAACAGAATCCAGTTCCTATAACAGTTTTTCTTTTAATTTAGGGTTTATTTCAATCAAACATATTATTTGTTATGTTCAGTTCATTTCATATTAACCACATTTTCTATTCAAATGTTGCTGGAATTGACCTAGTATGTCTACAGAGATAATAAGATTAAGGTGAATAAAGTAATAAATAGTATAACTTGGCCTAATTATATACCCTACTCCCATTCACCTTAATTTGAGAAAGAGCAGAAACTGGATGAAATTCAAAAGGCAGCAGATTGAAAATGGATAAAAAGACTTTTTTATGTGGTGCATAATCAGCTTTCAGAATTCACTGCTGCAGGATATTTCTCAAGCTAAAATTTAGCAAAGTTTCAAGATAGTAATAAGAATGGCATCTGTGGATATACTAGCTGGATGTGAATTTACGGACGCTATCAATCCTCATGCTGGTAGCCATAAAATCATCACCAGCTGGTGCTGGGATGGAAACTCTCCCTGTGGCATCCCACTGTTCAATTGGCCAGATGCGTGATGTGCTGTTGTTGTTGTACAAAGACAAAAGAACCCTAAAAGCCTTAGGCATTAGCCTTTGCTAAAGGAAAGATTGCACATGTGATGGAAACTTTCAAGCAAGCCATGGGCCATGTTCCTATGTTTCACAGTAACCTCCTCTATCTGAATTTGATCAAATGTTATTTCCCCCCTCGTGGTAAAACACAATGATTCCTCCTTTCCACAGTTTATTCAATGTTATCCCTGAATTAGTGTGCACTTTACTGGTTAGAAATGTGACTAATCTCGTCTGTAAATAACCAGGCCACCTTTATTTAAAAGGTGACAGGTCCCAAATGTCCTCTTTTAAAGTGGGAACAATGGCCATGCCAGTGATCTGAGGCTTTCGTTAATGGACAGTATGGCAGGTCCATTTGTTGGCATCCTCTCTAACACTCTGAGTCCTTTAATTCCATCTGACAGATTCAGACCATGCTCCAGATCTCACAAAAGAGGTGAGGGAGAGTATTGATCCTTCTGCTATTGTTGGTGATTTACTGTTCCATTCCTTTAGCAAATTTAAACACACACGAACACATACAAACACCCACCACTGAGGTCACAGCTGCTAGATGGCAGAGTAATGACTGATTATTTTCTTATCTCTTCTAACCTCTATAAGTAACTTCTCTTGTGGATTCCTGACAGTCCTGCAGATTTAAACCTAATAAATAATATCTTTTCACCCTAGGGTCAAAGGGTTTCTAAACATGGTAATAAATATGTGCTTAAAATATTTTAAGAAACTCACACAGGTTGAAAGTTTGAGAGGAGCTGAAATTGGCAAAGCTACAAACTTCTCTCTTTCTCTTTTGTTTTAACAACCATTCCACAGTACAAAACAAAATTGAAGTTATCATTTTGGAGTAGTATAACAAAGTAATACCAGAAGGATAAATAATGTAGAAGATATAATTATAAAATAATGAAGCTGCTGCTTTTCTCCAATGCCCAGATCAGTCATAACGGAGACTGTGCCTGTTAAATGTGCTTCATTAGCATGCTCTGCTGACTTAACTATGTTGCCGTAATACAAAATGTTTTTGTATTTCTTTATCACCTTCCCTAAATTTATTTTTTGTTGCTGTCTTACATACTTACAGTGGTTTTGACTTTCAAAACATGATATAAGTTAGCTAATTGTATCATAGTCCACTCCAGTGACCCTAAACAATGATCACTGATGGGATGGTCTAAACAGAAATGTATTTTATCACAGTTCTGGAGGCTGGAAGTCCAAGGGCACATTGCTGGCAGGATTGGTTTCTGGTGAGGCTTTGCTTCCTGGCTTGCAGATGGTACTTTCTTCTCTGTGTGATCACATGGCCTTTTCTGTGTGTGTGCATGAGGAGAAACAAACCTAGAATCTCCTCCTCTTCTCGTAAGGACCCACGTCCTACCAGAGGATTGGGGCTTCACACTTATGACCACATTTAAACTTAATTAACTCTTTTAAAGGCCCTATCTTCAAATACAGTCATATTGGGGGTTAGGACTTCAACATATGAATTTGGGGTAACACAATTCAGTCTATAACCATAAATTTATTTATTTAATGCCAACTATTTTTGACTATTTTCTCTTTAGGTAAATGACACTTAATATTTAGATAAATGATAATTCTCAGTAGATTAAAAAATATATCACAGGCTCTCAAGACAATTCCAAAATGAGGATTTTCGGACATGTTTTGAAAAAGTGTAGGATTTTCCAGAATAAATAAATAGCTTGCCAAGATGACTATATTCCTATCTAGAAAGAATAAGAATTAATAATTTCAATTTGGATTAAAAAACCCTTATTATATCAATGCTTCATCATGGTTTATAACAAATGTTGATGCCCCTCTGTGCCAGCCAAGTAAGCTTCAAAGAGCTTCCAACAGCCTTTCTGCTGATAACAACTTTGGACTCTGAACAAAATATTAAACATCATTTGGGCTTTGGAGGAGAAACAAGGTAAGCAGAGTCTGAAAGGAAGTTGCCATTTGGAAACAGAGAATGAAATGGTATATGTTTTCTTGTCTGATGGCCTTGGCTCAGTATCAGAAATTCTGATATTCTAGTAGAAAACCCTCTATCTTTCTGTCCAGAGAAATCAGGGAATGAAGCTGGTAACCAGAGATAATAGAGAATGGGAGGGAATCGCAGAAAGGAGAGATTTAGAAAAGGGGATCTCCAAATTGTGTGTATAAACTCTGCCTGAGCCTGACTGATCCCTGAATTGTGCATGCGTGAGGAACAGGACCAGTGACCATCCAAGTATAAAAGAATGGAACCAAGATTTGAAATCCATCCTGTGCATGTGAGACAGTTTGCAGTCTGAATCTGACCAAATTAATTGCCCGCAAAAACAAAAAAAATTAATGTTCTTCTGAGGAATACATCTACAGTCTACACAGTATAACATTTATAATGTTTAATGTAAAATCTAAATTATGCAGAAGAAAAGCCATAAGCCCTTGTCAGAGGAAAAGATAACAAATTCAACTCTGACATGATCAGAAGTGAGAATTATCAGACAATGATTTTAAAGCTGGTGGTTTGAATAAATGTCCAATAAGGTAAAGAAAAATACACTTGTAATGAGTGGAAAATATAGAAAAATATCATAAAAATAGACTGTGTATTAAAAATACCCAATAGAAATTTTGGAAAGAAAAAGTACAATATTAGAAATTTACATTTCACTAGCTGGGCTTTTATAGAAAAAAAAATCAGTGAGCTAGAAGTTTAGTGAACGTGGTCAAGTTCTGGAAAAAACTAATCTATCTAATCTGGAAAAAAGGATAAAAAAATTTAAAATACAATTATACCTTGAAGATATTGTGAGTTCAGTTCCTGACCACCTCAATAAAGTGAATATAGCAATAAAATGAGTTACACAAATTCTTTGGTTTCCCAGTGCATATGAAAGTTATATTTATATCATACTGTAATCTATTAAGTGTGTAATGGCATGTACAATGTAGATATTATAACTAAAAATATGTTGTTGCTAGAAAAAAATTCTATCTGAGCCTTCAGCAAGCCTTAGCATTTTGCTGGTGGAGAGTCTTGTCTCAACAGTGTTCATGGATGCTGACTGATCAAAGTGGTGGTCGCTGAAGATTGCAGTGGCAGTGGAAATTTTTAAAAATAAAACAATTAATTTTGCCACATTGATTGACCCGTCCTGCACAGAAGACTTGTTTGTTGTATGCAATGCTGTTTAATAGCATTTTACCTACAGTAAAAGCTCTTTCAAAATTGGAACCAATCCTTTTAAGTCCTGACACTGCTTTATTAACTAATTTTATGTACCATTCATGTTGTCATGTCAACAATGTTCACAGCATCTTCACCAAGAATAGATTTCATCTCAAGAAACCACTTTCTTTTCTTGTCCATAAGAAATAACTACTCATCTGTTAAACTTTTATGAGGAGACTGCAGGATTTTGGTTACATCTTCAGGCTCCACTGCTAGTTGTCTTGCTGTTTCTACCACATTTGTAGTTACTTCCTCCACTAAAGTTTTGAACCTCTCAAAGTCATCCATACGGATTGGAATCAACTTCTTCCAACCTCCCATTAATGTTGATACTTTGCCTCTTGCCATGAATCAAAAAGTTCTTAATAGCGTCTAGAATGGTGAAAATTTTTCAAAAGGTTTTGAATTTACATTACCCAGACTGATCTAAGAAACTGCTGTCTGTGGCAGTTACAGCCTTATAAAATGTGTTTCTTTCTTTTTTTAATTTTACTTTAAGTTCTGGGGACATGTGCAGATCTTGAAGGATTGTTACATATGTATACGCATGCCATGGTGGTTTGCTGCGTCAATCCCCCCATCACTTACATTAGATATTTCTCCTAATGTTATCCCTCCCCAATCTCCCCACCCCCTGCTATCCCTTCCTTAGGCCTCCACCTCACAACAGACCCCAGTGTGTGATGTTCCCCTCCCCAGGCCCATGTGTTCTCATTGTTCAACATCCACTTATGAGGGAGAACATGCAATGTTTGGTTTTCTGTTCTTGTGTTAGTTTGCTGAGATTGATGTCTCCAGATTCATCCATGTCCCTGCAAAGGACATGAACTCATCCTTTTTTATGGCTTCATAGTATTCCATGGTATATATGTGTCACATTTTCTTTATCCAGTCTATCATTGATGGGCATTTGGGTTGGTTCCAAGCAATGGGATTGCTGGGTCAAATGGTATTTCTATTCCTAGATCATTGAGGAATCATCACACTGTCTTCCACAATAGTTGAACTGATTTACACTCCCACCAACAGTTAAAAGCATTCGTATTTCTCCACATCCTCTCTAGCATCTGTTGTCTCCAGATTTTTTAATGATCACCATTCTAACTGGCATGGGATGGTACCTCAATGTGGTTTTAATTTGCATTTCTCTAATGAGCAGTGATGATGAGCATTTTTTCATATGTTTGTTGGCTGCATAAATATCTTCTTTTGAAAAGTATTTGTTCATATCCTTCACCCACTATTTGATGGGGTTGTTTGTTTTGTATTGTGTATTTATTTTAGTTCTTTGTAGATTGTAGATATTAGCCCTTTGCCAGATGGGTAGATTGCAAATTTTTTGTCCCATTCTGTTGGTTGTCCGTTCACTCTAATGATTGTTTATTTTGCTGTGCAGAAGCTCTTGAGTTTAATTAGATCCCAGTTGTCTATTTTGACTTTTGTTGCCAATGCTTTTGTTGTTTTAGTCATGAAATCCTTGCCTGCACCTATGTCCTGAATGGTATTGCCTAGGTTTTCTTCTAGGGTTTTTATGGTGTTAGGTCTTATGTTTAAATCTTTAATCCACCTGGAGTTAATTTTTGTATAAGGTGTCGGAAGGGGTCATTTCTGCACATTGCTAGCCAGTTTTCCCAACACCATTTATTAAACAGGGAATCCTTTCCCCATTGCTTGTTTTTGTTAGGTTTGTCAAAGATTAGATGTTTATAGGTGTGTGGCGTTGCCTCAAAGGCCTCTGTTCTGTTCCATTGGTCTATATCTCTGTTTTGGTACCAGTACCATGTTGTTTTGATTACTATGGCCTTGTAGTATAGTCTGAAGTCAGGTAGTGTGATGCTTCCAGCTTTGTTCTTTTTGCTTAGGATTGTCTTGGCTATGCAGGCTCTCTTTTGGTTCCATTTGAAGTTTAAGGTGTGTTTTTTTTCCAATTCTGTGAAGGGGGTCAATGGTAGTTTGTTGGGAATAGCATTGAATCTATAAATTACTTTGGGCAGTATGGCCATTTTTACAATATTGATTCTTCCTAAACATGAGATGGAATGTTTCCATCTGTTTGTATCCTCCCTTATTTCTATCAAGAACAAAGAATAAATTAACACATTTTATTTATAACTCAGAGAATTAACCATCAATATACCTACAATGGAAGAAATTTTAAGAGAAAGTTCTTTTGGGCCGCAAAAAAAAAATATATATATATATATGAAAATGGAGAGAAAATCAGATATTCAGAGACAGAAAACACCAGAAATGTTAAATATCTTTGTGAATTACAGGATATTTCTTTATCTTAATTATTTTAAAAAAACATGACTAAAGCAATTTTTAATGGAGATCAGGACTGAAGCAATTTTTAATGGGGAGAAATGGTCTACGAGGCAATGTTTCTACATTTTATGTTGTTACAATAATCCTGATTAGATAAAATATTTTGAATAAACATGGATTTTCTGACTAAATTACTATTCATCATTTTTCAAGATGATGTTAGAAATGCTCACCCACATTTAATATATTTGTGTCTTACTCCATTTCTAAATTTTACTTGCAATATACTAAAACTGTAGTAATTCAAGAGCAAATTCTACCTTTTGGGCAAGGATGACATATTTACATATGTTAATTAATAATTATATAAAAATGAAATGTTAGGATTCATTTTACTTTTTCAGTGAATGCCATAATGGAAAACATACATATTTGAATTCTTCTGTCACTTGCACACGTGGGCGTGCACATGCACACACACACTCATATACACACACATATCAATACCAGTGGGATTAAAAGGAAGTAAAAGAAGAGATGAAAACATTTTTTTCTTCAAATGAAAATACTTATCTATTCTCAGAATACCTTAGAAAACAAAACACAGAAAGGATTAAAATAAATTAAATTTTTATTTAATTTATTGTCTTTATGCAATGTTCTCCTAGTTTGGGACTTGTCTTTATGCAATGTTTATAATATCTCTTGATGCAAAAATGTTCTAGAACATTTTTGCATCAAGAGATATTATAAAACGCATAAAGGCAAGTCCCAAACTAGGAGAAAAATATTTTAAAAATTTGTAAAAATAACTTAGTGAAAGAAAAATAGCCCAAAAACTCTTAAACAGATGTTCATGGAAGAGAAAAACAAAATGGCCAATAAATAGATTATCCATTTATGTTATATGTTATTTATTAATATTCAAGGAGATTCAGTTAAACCAAAGTAAGATTACATTTTTGTCCCCATCAGATTAGCAAAACTTAAAATATCTGACAATATCACATTTTAGATAGGATGGTGAGTAATGTTACTCATATATTACTGTCAGAAGTAAATCAGTAAAACCACTTTAGAGAGCAGTTTTGCAAGATCAGGTAAATTTAAGATATACATACGCTTCCCCTCCACAATTTTATTTCTAGGTATATATGAGCAGAAACTCTTGCATAAGTACACAAAGGCATATGAATAAGAATAATTATTGCAGTATTGTTGACAGTAGAGAAACATAATGGATGGGAATAAATAAATTATACTCATAAAAATAATATATAGCAGAAAAATAAAAAATTTAAGGGTAAAATTTTATGGGTCACCATAAATACATCTGGCAAGCATAATATAAAAAAAAAAAAAAAAAAAAAAAACAAACAAGCTTCACAAATCAAATTTTAAAACATATCTAGCCAAACTACATATAATGTAGGTATCCATATAGGTATAGAAAATTATCAAGAAATGCATGAAACTGTGATAATAGGCACCCAATTCTGTACAGTATTTTTCTTGGAAGAGAGATGATGTAATGTGCAAAGAATACATATCATAACAAAAAACAGGAAGCTATTACCCTGGTCCAATCAAGGGATTATGACTTAGACTAGAAGATTATGAAGCTGATATCTAAATTCCGTTTTTAAAAATATTTCCAGTTGAAACTAATTTTCTAGTTAGGGGTCTCATACTTCATGACCAAATGTGTCTTTTTATTATGTGAGAGTTCTCAAACTGAGGCTAAGCTTTCTTCTTTGTCAGACAGAAAAAAAACACCTGCCTCTTTATCTTGTCCCAAGGCTATATAACAGTACATGTTTGCCATAAGCTTTTCTAACTAAACAGAGTGCAGAATTATTAATGCAATGTTCACACAAAGCACCAATGAGAAAAACATATCAATGTAATAGATGAAATAAAAGCTTAATTTTTTTTTAGTTAAATGTTTTTGTCACACCATTTTTGCAGATTTTTTTTCCTGCAATTATTGCTTCTCTAATATGTAACACTGAGAAATGAAGCTTAATTAACATCTTCTATAAACTCTTCTGTAATATCAGATGTAAAATATTCTGTAAATATCTGTGCACATCTATTCCCTCAACCCTTAATTTTAAATTGAACACTTTACATCTGAAAAACTGCCTGTCTTGAAGTGATTCCCTAGGAATAATTATATGCACATATTTCAGTGGGATGCCTGTCATCCAGGGATTTCAGAATGTTTCAGTTATGTCAATATACTAAGCATATATACATATTTAGCAAATTTTTTTGCAAAATACTCAATAATCTTTAGACAATAGTTCACAAGTTTTCTTCCTTAGAATTGTGTTGCAAAGGAGGATGTGCATTTAGAATTTACTAAAGATAAAAAATTAACGTGGAAAATAATCTTAGCTACATTCTTTTCTTCTTCATAAAGAAAATTTAGATATTTGATTACTGGAGTTTCCCACATGCATTCAGATAAATTGATTTGTCTATGGGGAAAAAAAGAAGATTGAAAAATACTGCTCTGGAGAGAGATCCAAGATGGCCGTTTAGGAACAGCTCAGGATTGCAGCTCCCAGTGAAAGCGCAGAGGGTGAGTGGACGCCGCGTCTTTATTGCCCACAGACTAGGAAATTCCCGGGCAGAGGAGCTCCACGGTCGCCAGCGCGGCTGTTTCGGCCAGCGCCACTGCTTTGCCCCGCGCGGCTGCTTTGTCGGCGCCCCGGAGCCGCGGTTCTCCGTACAAAATACACCGGTCCGGGTGCCCTTCAGGCTGGCGATTGGAGCCACGGGAAGTCGCCCATACGCTGGTTCAAAAAGGGGACTGAGCAGAGAACCAGGACAGTAGATTCCAGGGCAAAAAAGAAAAAAAAGCGCCACAAACCTCAGTGCCGCTGTTTAAGCCAGCGCAGTGAGTGGCCGCAGGGGAAAACAAACAGACCCCGGCGCCTCTTCAACAGGCGACTGGAACACCAACTTAAAAAAGGCTCTGAGGCAGGGAGCCAGGCGATCAGGCTCGGCTGGCCCCACCCCCACAAAAGAACAGCAACAGAAACTCTGGATTGAGAATTTCACAGCGAGCGCAGCTGAACCCAGGACTGTCCAGCTCTGTCGGGGAGGGGCGTCCGCCATTACCAGGGAGCCCGCCGTTGCCAAGGCAACCCACCATTGCTGAGGCAGCCCACCGTTGCCAAGGCAACCCGCCACAGCAGAGACTCCGCCCCAACAGAGGCGGGCCACCATCGCCAAAGCAGTTCTAACTACACCCATATAATCAGGACTGCAGGGAAGTTCACTCGGCAGCGGGGCGCAGCCCACAGCAGCTCAGCAAAGCTGCTATAGGCCGACAGTAACTAGGCTGCCTCCTTGCTGGGCTGGGCAGGCCTGAAGGAAAGAAAAAAAAAAAAGAAGGCAGCAGCATAACGGAAACTCATAAATAAAGCCCTAAATCCCTGGGACAGAGCACCTGGGAACAAAAAGCAGTTTATGAGTTCAGCTGCAGCAGACCTAAAAGTACCTGCCCAGCAGCTCTGAATGAACAACAACAGAGCTCACAACTCACCATTTGAGCTCCTATAAAGAAAAGACCGTCTCCTCAAGCAGCTCCCTGATCCCTATATATCCAAAAAGACACCTCATAAAAGAGAGATCAGATTGACACTAGGCAGGTATCTGGCTGGGACAAAGATAGCAGAAGAAGAAAACTGGTAACAACCCTTGCTGTTCAACAGCTGCTGCAGGTGAACCCCAGGCAAGCAGGGCCTGGAGTGAACCTCAGCAGACCTACAGCAGAGGGGCCAGACTGTCAGAAGGAAAACCAAGAAACAGAAATAACCTCATCATCAACAAACAGAACGTCAATCTGAAAGACTTGAGACCCAATCTGAAAGCCAGCAACTACAAAGTCGACAGGTGGATAAATCCTTAAGGATGGGAAGAAACCGGCGCAAAAAGGATAAAAACACCCGAAACCAAAACACCTCTCCTCCTAAAAGGGATCACAACTCCTCACCAGCAAGGGAACAAGGTTGGATGGAGAACGAGTGTGATGAAATGACAGAATCAGAATTCAGAAGGTGGGTAGTAAGAAACTTCTGTGAACTTAAAGAACATGTTCTAACCAAATGCAAAGAAACTAAGAACCTTGAAAAAAGATTTGACGAAATGCTAACAAGAATGGACAAAATAGAAAGGAATATAAGTGAATTGATGGAGCTGAAAACTGCAACACGAGAACTTCGTGAAGCATGCACGAGTATCAACAGCCGAATTGACCAAGCAGAAGAAAGGATATCAGAGGTCGAAGATCAACTCAATGAAATAAAACGGGAAGGCAAGACTGGAGAAAAAAGGGTAAAAAGGAATGAACAAAGTCTCCAAGAAATGTGGGACTATGTGAAAAGACCTAATCTACGTTTGATAGGCGTACCTGAATGCGACGAAGAGAATGAATCCAAGCTGGAAAATACTCTTCAGGATATTATCCAGGAAAACTTCCCCAACCTAGCAAGGCAGGCAAACATTCAAGTCCAGGAAATACAGAGAACACCACAAAGATATTCGTCAAGAAGAGCAACCCCAAGGCACGTAATCGTCAGATTCACCAGGGTCGAAATGAAGGAGAAAATACTAAGGGCAGCCAGAGAGAAAGGTCGGGTTACCCATAAAGGGAAGCCCATCAGACTCACAGCAGATCTCTCAGCAGAAACCCTACAAGCCAGAAGAGAATGGGGGCCAATATTCAACATCCTTAAAGAAAAGAACTTTCAACCCAGAATCTCCTATCCAGCCAAACTAAGCTTCATAAGTGAAGGAAAAATAAAATCCTTTGGGAACATGCAAGTACTCAGAGATTTCGTCACCACCAGGCCAGCTCTACAAGAGCTCCTGAAAGAGGCTCTACACATATAAAGGAACAACAAGTACCAGCTCAACTAAAGGGCAAAACAGCCAGCTAGCGCCAAAATGGCAGTATCAAATTCACACATAACAATATTTACCCTAAATGTAAATGGACTAAATGCCCCAATCAAAAGACACAGACTGGCAAATTGGATAAAAAGACAAAACCCATCGGTGTGCTGTATCCAGGAAACCCATCTCACATGCAAGGATACACAAAGGCTCAAAATAAAGGGATGGAGGAAGATTTACCAAGCAAATAGAGAGCAAAAAAAAGCAGGAGTTGCAATTCTCATCTCTGATAAATTAGACTTTAAAGCAACAAAGATCATAAGAGACAAAGAGGGACATTACATAATGGTAAAAGGATCAATGCAACAAGAAGAGCTAACGATCCTAAATATATA
>NW_022437041.1:303020-329130 GCF_009761245.1 Sapajus apella | reverse complement strand
GTAAAGGACCTCTTCAAGGAGAACTACAAGCCACTGCTCAACGAAATAAGAGAGGACACAAACAGATGGAGAAACATCCCATGTTCATGGTTAGGAAGAATCAATATCGTGAAAATGGCCATACTGCCCAAAGTAATTTACAGATTCAATGCTATCCCCATCAAGCTACCAATGACCTTCTTTGCAGAACTGGAAAAAACCACCTTAAACTTCATATGGAACCAAAAGAGAGCCCGCATAGCCAAGTCAATTCTAAGCAAAAAGAACAAAGCGGGGGGCATCACACTACCAGACTTCAAACTATACTACAAGGCTACAGTAATCAAAACAGCATGGTACTGGTACCAAAACAGAGATATAGACCAATGGAACAGAACAGAGGTCTCTGAGGCAACACAACATATCTACAGCCACCTGATCTTTGACAAACCAGACAAAAACAAGCAATGGGGAAAGGATTCCCTGTTCAATAAATGGTGTTGGGAAAGCTGGCTAGCCATGTGCAGAAAGCAGAAACTGGACCCCTTCCTGACACCTTACACTAAAATTAACTCCAGATGGATTAAAGACTTAAACATAAGACCTAACACCAATAAAACCCTAGAAGAAAATCTAGGCAAAACCATTCAGGACTTAGGTGTAGGCAAAGACTTCATGCCCAAAACGCCAAAAGCATTGACAACAAAAGCCAAAATAGACAAATGGGACCTAATCAAACTCCACAGCTTCTGCACAGCAAAAGAAACAATCATTAGAGTGAATCGGCAACCAACAGATTGGGAAAAAATTTTTGCAGTTTACCCATCTGACAAAGGGCTGATATCCGTAATTTACAAAGAACTAAAGCAGATTTACAAGAAAAAATCTAACAAGCCCATTCAAAAGTGGGCAAAGGATATGAACAGACACTTCTCAAAAGAAGACATACGTGAGGCCAACAAACATATGAAAAAATGCTCATCATCACTGGTCATCAGAGAAATGCAAATCAAAACTACACTGAGATACCATCTCACGCCGGTTAGAATGGCGATCATTAAAAAATCTGGAGACAACAGATGCTGGAGAGGATGTGGAGAAATAGGAACACTTTTGCACTGTTGGTGGGAGTGTAAATTAGTTCAACCATTGTGGAAGACAGTGTGGCGATTCCTCAAGGACCTAGAAATAGAAATTCCATTTGACCCAGCAATCCCATTACTGGGTATATATCCAAAGGATTACAAATCGTTCTACTATAAGGACACGTGTACACGAATGTTCATTGCAGCACTGTTTACAATAGCAAAGACCTGGAACCAACCCAAATGCCCATCGACGATAGACTGGATAGGGAAAATGTGGCACATATACACCATGGAATATTATGCAGCCATCAAAAACGATGAGTTTGGGTCCTTTGTAGGAACAAGGATGAACCTGGAAACCATCATTCTCAGCAAACTGACAGAAGAGCAGAAGATCAAACACCGCATGTTCTCACTCATTGGCGGGTGTTAAACAATAAGAACACATGGACACAGGGAGGTGAGCACTACACACTGGGGTCAGTTGGGGGGAAATAGGGGAGGGACGGTGGGGGGTGGGAAGCTGGGGAGAGATAGCAAGGGGAGAAATGCCAGATGTAGGTGATGGGGAGGAAGGCAGCAAATCACACTGCCACGTGTGTTCCTATGCAACAATTTTGCATGTTCTTCACATGTACCCCAAAACCTAAAATGCAATAAAATAAATAAATGGGAAAAAAAAAAAAGAAAGAAAAATACTGCTCTATACTTGCAACTGGAGATTCAAACTAAATTTTAAATGATAATAAGAGCTTGTTTACAACATCAACTTCGATGAGTAAAGCCTGAAGCAAATCAGTAATTATCTTGAAGAAAGGTTCAACAGTGAAAAAAAAAAGGCATTTTAAAGCCAACACTAAAACAAAAATAATATAGCACATAAGAAAGAAAAATGCTCTACAAACATTCCACAGCAATAATCTAACAGGCTTAAACCAAAAAGTGAATATATTGTGTTTTTAAAATCTCTAATAGGTGAATAAGGACTGGCATTGAAGAAAACAAGATTAGATATATAAATATGAGTAGGTGGTTTGAAAATGAACCAATTCAAAGTTCAATTAAAAGTAGTCATGAATATCGCTTGACTACATATAGTAGACTAGCTCTTAGGAAGAAAAAAAAGTAACTGGAATCAAGAACTGAGAAAATTTTTCAAAATGCATCACAGAGAGATTAAAAAATTAGAAAAAAATAAATGAAAACTTAAGAGACATTGAAGATAGAGAAGCTTTAAATTCTTCTAATAGCAATCCTAGAAGAAATAAATAGAAAGAATAAGGCTGAAGTAAAAGAATAGTGCCTATGTATTTTTTTAGTTAAATGAAAGCATGTATCCTCATATTGAACTTCCCATCATGTGCCAAGCAAGAGTCAACAAGGAAGGAAGAAAGAAAAGAAGGGATAGGAATGAGAAGGAGCCTAGAAATATTATAGTAAAACAGTAGACTATTTAAAAAAAAAAAAAAAAACCTTAAAACTCATCAAAGAAAACAGATGCCTACACTAGACAGAAATTAAAATCTTACAGTGACAGCTCTCTGTTTATTATTGCTCAGCTCCAAATTTACCATTTATTACCTGCTATGCAAAAACGTAGTTTGACCCTTTACATTTTTGCCTTTGTCCACTGAAATGATGCTAAAATTTGTCAGTAAGGGATACCGGAGAGACACCAAAAAGTAGAGGTTTTTATTTCTAGTTCCGTGTACTGTCCCATCAGGCAGTACATGCCCACCTCCTGCCACAAGCATGGGTTACTTCACCAGAACATGACTCCTGCATCAGCTACATCTTCCCTGCTTGGATCCCAGATTTTGCAGGTCAGTGAATGTGCTTCTCCAGTACTGGGTTTCTATGCTACAGATGACTTCACCAGCACCCAGCTTCTGCAGTATCCAGTTGTCAGCAGCAGCCAGCAGCCAGCAGCTTCTTTTGGCATCCCTCTTGGGTGGTGCAGAGCCAGGGAACAGTTTACAAGACCACCTTTACTTTTTATACCAATTGCAAGTTTGAAAGTCTCCAATACTATTATTAGTTGTATAATTCACTAGAAGGACTCTTAAAACTCACTGAAAGCTGTTATACTAATTATTATGATTTGCCATCAACTGAATGTTTGTCCCCCTACAATTCACAGGTTGAAATCCTGATCTCTAAATGTGATGGTATTAGGGGGTACAGACTTTGGAATGTGATTAGGTTATGAGGTAGAACCCTCCTGAGTGAATTAGTACCATTATAAAAGAGACCCTAGAGAGATCCCTCACCCTTTCCACCTTGTGAGGACATGGTGAGAAGATAGCCTTCCATCTATGACCCAGTGACTGAGCCCTCACCAGTCACTGAATATGCTGGTGCCTTGATCTTGAACTTCCCAGCCACCAAAACTGTGAGAAATAAATTTTTGTTATCTCCAAGCCACAGTGTTTATGGCTTTCTCTTACAGAAGCCCGAGTAGACTAATACGTGGCAAACAACTCAAAAGCATGTAGATTAAAATCAGCCAAGGGAAGTGATACATGAAGCAGAGTTTCCAGTTGTCCTTTCCCAGTGAAGTCATGTCCATGTTAATTCCTCCCAGCAATGATATGTACAAATATGCTGGGAAAATTGCCAACCAGGAAAGTTCACCCAAGCTTTGGTGTCCACAGATTTTACTGGAGCTCAGTAACAGAGACATAGTTAACCACCTTAGTTTTTAGTTCCTCCATGGCCCAAAGTTTCTACTATAAATCACACTGTTAGACTATCAGATGTGGTAAGATACTTTATTCAGGCAGGACATACCAAATTTTACAGAATACATCTCCCATAAGCCAAGGGCAAAGGTCAGACTTCTCTTTGGTAAGGTTAAATCTTGACTATACATACAGTCCATAGCAGCGTGTCACTGATGCTCTGACTCCCCATGTACAGCTTTCTTCTGCACCTTCGAGGGTGCATTTCTGGCAAGTTCTACCAGCATGACACCACCAAAACATCTGTCATTCAGTGAGTCAGTAGCTGCCCAGCTCAACAAAGTCTGGATCTCAACCCTGGGCGTAAAGGAAAGCCTCTTTGTTGCATTCCTATCTCAGCCCCAACATTAGTAAATATGTCTTAAATTCACTATTCCCATATTTTTTATATTCTTCTTTACTTCTCACAATTCAATTATTTGATATTCCCATTTTCTGTGGTAATTAAGCATTCTATATATTAAATATTTCCTATTCAAATTGCTGGGTGGGTTCTAGACCCTGATGATATAGTATTAAGTAGATTTCCTGCCTGTAGTAAATATCTCCAAAAAAGAGTAAAAAAAATCTTCAAAATGCAAATTAAAATTAACCATCAACATGAAATTCTATGTAAAGCAAAATTATATTTTGAGAATGAATAAAAACATATTCTGTTTTTTAAATACTAGGATATTTTCTAATACATAGACTGTCACAGAAAGAACTATTAAAAGATTTATATCTGTAAAAAGGAAAATAAACTCAGAAAAGAAGTGTCAAATTCAAGTTACAATAGTAAATAAAAAAACAATTTTATACTGATGGTAAATATAAATTAAACTTCTTTCTGTGCCTGTGTATGTTTGTTTTTCTATATGCATGTGTGTTTGATTATGTATATAAAAACAAGTGGTAACTAAAATTATAGACAATTTAATTTTAAATTTCATATGAAAATATGAAAGACAGAATAGTCAAAACAATTTTGAAAAACAGAACAATGTTGACTGGCTGACAGCTGATTTCAAAATTTATTATAATATATAGTAATAAAAAATAGTGTGGTATTGGCATCAAGATAGAAAAATAGATTAATGAAACAGAATTGAGAGTTCAGAAGTAGACTGACATTTCTGGGTAATTAACTTTTGAAACAATTAAAAGAGTTATAATACTAGACTACTTGGGTATCAATATGAAATAATGACCGTCAAATTATACCTCACACCATATCAAAAAGGAAACTTAAAATAGATAATAGATCTAAGTGCAACATCTAAAACCATTAAAATTTCTTTGGGAAAAAAAAAATTAGCCCGACTTTAAATTAGGCTAAGATTTCTTTAATATAACACCAAAAGTATGACACGTACAAAACAAATTGAAAATTAATTTCATCAGCATATAACTGCTATTCAAAAAGTACTTTAAGAGAATGAAAAGATAAGTCACAG
Source organism: Sapajus apella (assembly GCF_009761245.1). Taxonomy (NCBI): domain Eukaryota; kingdom Metazoa; phylum Chordata; class Mammalia; order Primates; family Cebidae; genus Sapajus; species Sapajus apella. The sequence continues at coordinate 323,886 of NW_022437041.1, read as the reverse complement.
ACTGAGAGAAAATTTGCTGACATAGACAAATAACTTGTATTCAGATTATGTAACGAATTCTTAAAAACAAACAATGGAGCACTAATGAATTAAAAATGGATCAAAGATTTGAACATTTCACCAAACATTTACCATATAAATAGCAAATACACACACGTAAATTTGAACTTTCACCTCTGGAAGATAGAATAGATGAATTTTTCCCTTATTACCCTGATAAATACAATTAGGTACCCTGGGAGTTAAATAGAAAAGAAACTTAAAAGGACTCTGAAAGGTAGAAGGAAGAAGACAGATTAACCAGGCACCTCAGTACCTGAGAACAGAAATATGGACTGAATTTTTGTATCCCTCACTTCCAAATTGCATATACTGTGACCTAATCCCCATCACAATGGTATTTGGAGAAGAGAACTTTGAATGGTAATTAAACCATGAAGATGGAACTGTCATGATAGGATTAGTGCCCCTCTAAGAAGAGAAATAAAAGAGCTTGCTTTCTCTCTCTCTTCTCAGCCATGTGAGGATGCAGTGAGAAAGCAGCCACGTATCAACCAGGAAGCAGGCATTCACCAAGAATCCAACCATGTTGACACACTGATCTCAGGCTTTCAGCCTTCAGAACTGTGGGAAATAAGCATTTGTTGTTTAAGCCACTCAGTTTATAATATTCTGTTATAGCAGCCTGAGCCGACAAAGATAGAAATGGTGATAAATTATCCAGGTCTTCTCTTTTGCCACATATATTCCAGAATTTGGACTAAAGAAACAAATAATCTGGACATACCAACAGGCACAGACCAGAAAAAAAAAATCCCCATACCCTCTCCAGTATCTGTTGTCTCCAGATTTTTTGATTGCCATTCTAACTGGCATGAGGTGGTATCTCAATGTGGTTTAGATTTGCATTTCTCTAATGACCAGTGATGATGAGCATTTATCGTATGTTTGTTGGCCTCATATATGTCTTCTTTTGAAAAGTGTCTGCTCGTATTTTTTGCCTACTTTTTAATGAGGTTGTTTGTTTTTTTCTTGTATATTTATTTTAGTTCTTTGTAGATTCTGGATGTTAGCCCTTTGTCAGATGGGTAGCATGCAAAAAATTTTTCCCATTCTGTTGGATGCCAGTTCACTCCAATGATTGTTTTTTGCTGTGCAGAAACTCTTGAGTTTAATTAGATTCCATTTGTCTATTTTGGCTTTTGTTGTCATTATTTTTGGTGTTTGAAGTCCTTGCCTATGCCTGTGTCCTGAATGGTATTGCCTAGGTTTTCTTCTAGGGTTTTTATGGTGTTAGGTCTTATGTTTAAATCTTTAATCCATCTGGAGTTAATTTTTGTAAGGAAGGGGTCTAGTTTCAGCTTTCTGCACATGGCTAGCCAGTTTTCCAAACACCATTTATTAATTAAGGAATCCAGTCTCATTGCTTGCTTTTGTCAGGTATACCAAAGATCAGATGGTTGTAGATGTGTGGTGTTACTTCCAAGGCCTCTGTTGTGTTCCATTGGTCTATATCTCTGTTTTGGTACCAGTACCATGCTGTTTTGTTTACTGTAGCCTTGTAGTATAGTTTGAAGTCAGGTAGTGTGATGCTTCCAGCTTTGTTCTTTTTGCTTAGGATTGTCTCGGCTATGTGAGCTCTTTTTTGTTTCCATGTGAAGTTTAAGGTGTTTTTTTCCAGTTCTGTGAAGATGGTCACTGGTAGTTTGATGGGAATAGCATTGAATCTATAAATTACTTTGGGCAGTATGGCCATTTTTACCGTATAGATTCTTCCTAACCATGAGCATGGAATGTGGGAGTGTGAATTAGTTCAACCATTGTGGAAGATAGTGTGGCGATTCCTCAAGGATCTAGAAATAGAAATGTCATTTGATCCAGCAATCTCATTACTGGGTATACACCCAAAGGATTATAAATTGTTCTATTATAAAGACACGTGCACACATATGTTCACTGTGGCACTGTTTACAATAGCAAAGACTTGAAAGGAGCCTAAATGTCCATCAAAGACAGACTGGATAAAGAAAATGTGGCACATATACACCATGGAATGCCATGCAGCCATAAAAAAGAATGAGTTCATGTCCTTTGCAGGGACATGATAAACCTGGAAACCATCATTCTCAGCAAACTGACACAAGAATAGAAAACCAAACACCACATGCTCTCCCTCATAAGTGGGTGTTGAACAACAAGAACACATGAAACAGGGAGAGGAACATCACACACTTGGGTCTGTTGGTGGGTGGGGGTCTAGGGAAGGGATAGCAGGGGGTGGGAGATTGGGGAGGGATAACATTAGTACAAATATCCAATGTAGGTGATGGGGGAGATGGAGGCAGCAAACCACCATGGCATGGTGTATATCCATGTAACAATTCTGCAAGATCTGCTCATGTACCCCAGAACTTAAAGTAAAATTTAAAAAAAGAAAAAAGAAAAAAAATCCCAACAAAAGCCTACTTTTTTTAAGCTAAAGAGCTAGAAATAGGGTAGCCTAAGAAGACAGAAAATTTATATACAATAACCACTCTACTTTAACTAAACACCACTGAAAACATTGTGGCCTTATCTATATTCTGTCAAAGGCCAAGTAAGGAGTCTAGACTTCCACCTTTAGGAAGTTGTAATGAGACCCCAACACCCTATCAAGCTGGTGAAAGAGAAGGTCACAGAGAAAGCCAAAATTTATACTTCTACAAGCCAATAACAAAGCAACATTCACTTTTTCCAGTGTTAGTGGAGACCAAGACCATGTGGGGAGACTGGAATTCTATCACCATGTCAGTATAATGTACCTTCATGGGATGGTGTCACAGGAGGCCTAGGAGAAAGTCAAGGTGGTGATATGGAAGCCACCTTGACCACAGTGTTCAGTGAAGACTACATAGGGATCTGGAACTTCCATCCCACCCTTCCTTAGGTGTCAGTGGAAGCCAAGTGGGAAACCTAAAAAAAGTTATTAAAAGAGATATACTTGAAAGCAACATAAATAAATGAAAAATAAAGTTATATAAATATCGAAGTAATCCAAAGTAAAGAAGCAAGGAGAAAACAGAAGAGGAAATAATCTGAAAGACAAAATATGGCAGACTAAGCCCTAATAAATTCATAATTACATTAAGTGTAAATAATTTAATTATACCAATTAAAGATGGATATTTACAAAGTGAATTGAAAAAAAAAATCATCCAACTATATGTTGTCTTGAAGAAATCCACTTGAAATATAGCAACATAGGGAGGTTAAAATTAAAGGATTGGAAAATATATGCCACATAAACTTGATCAAAGGAAAGTAGAAACTATATCAATACTGGATAAAGTCGACTCCAGAGCAAAGAAAGTTACCGAAAACAGAGGAGGGATAGAGCATAATAGTAAGTGTCGATTCACCTAGAAGACATTGTAATCTTAAATGTGTATGTACTGACAGTAGAGCTATAAAATACATGCAACAAAAATTAATAGAACTGAAAGAAGAAATTTTAAAAATCTACAATTATAGTTGGAGATTTCAACTTTCCCCATTCAATAATTTATATAACAAATATATAATCAGCAAAGATATAAAGTAATTAAACACCATCAAGCAACAGGATCTAACTGACATTTATTAAACAATCTACCAACCACAGAATACACATTATTTTAATATTCACACCAAACATATACAAAGATATTTCATATGCTGGGTCATAAAACAGACCTCAAAGGAGTATTCTCTCCAACCGCAATAAAAGCAAACTGGAAATCAATAATATAACAGAAAAATTTTCAAACATTTGAACACAAAACAACATACCCTATGTAATCCATGACTCAAAGAAGAAACCTCAAACTATAAAAATACATTGAACACAATTAAAATTAAAACAAAACTTTGTCAAAGTGTGAAATATATAGCTAAAATAGTGCTGAGAAAGACATTTATAGCAGTAAATACAGTTTAAAAACTGAAAAGTCTTAAATTAATAATCCAGTCTTCTACCTCAAGAACCTAGGAAAAATAAAAAACAGTAGAGTAAACCCACATCAAGCAGAAGAAAGGAAATAATAAAGGTAATATAATAAATCAATACAATTGATAAAAAGTAATGGAGAAAATAAATAAAATAATGAACTGATTATTTGAAAAGATGAATAAATTGACCAATCTCTATCAAAACTGACAAAGTAAAAAAGAGAAGAAACAGTTACCAATATCAGGAGTGAAGCAAGAAGTATTACTGAAGGCCATGAAGTCATCAAAAAGAAAGTAAGGGAATCCTGTGGACGATTCTACACACATAAATCTGACAACTTAGACAAAAATTCTTTAAAAAATATGACTTATTATAACTCACTCAATTTAAAACAGATAATTTGAATAGCCCTATTAAGGAAATCAAATTTGTAATTTAAAAACTCCTCCAAAACAAATTCCAGACCAGTTGGTTTCGATGGAAGATTTTACAAAACATTTAAATAATTAACACATTCTACACAATCTTCCAGAAAATATGAGAAGAGATTATTTTCTAATTCATTTTATAAAGCTAGCATTACCTTGGCACCAAAATGAAATAAACGACAGTCAAAGGGAGTAAAGATAAAGAAACGAAGGAAGATGACAAGCAACATTCCTCATGAGTATAGATGCATAAATCATTAGTATTACTCTTTAATATTTATCATATAGAATACAACAATTTATAAATTAATTATACAACATTACTAAGTGGGGTTTATTCCAGGCATGCAAGACAGGTTCAATACTCAAATTAAGTCAATATAAGCTCATGCAATAATCAGCTAAAGAAGAAAAATCACAAAATTAAATAAACAAATGTAGAACAATTATTTATAAATATTTAACTGATTTATGATAAAAACTCTCAAAAAAGCAGGAATAGAGGGAAATTCCCCCAACTTAAAGCATACATAAAAAACATACTGCTAACATAAGACTTACTGAAGGAAGACTAAATAAATTCTTCCTAAGATCAGAAACAACACAAAAATGCCTGAGCTTGTCATCATTATTTAGAATATCACTGGAAGTTCTACTCAGTTCCACAGATCAGGAAAATGAAATGAAACGTGTGCAGATTAGAAAGAAATAAATAAAACTATTCTTATTTATACTTGATGTTATTGTTGACAGAAAATCTCAGGGAATCTACACAGAAAAACTGCTAGAACTAATAAGTGAGTTCAACAAGGATACAGAATACTGGATGAATATACAAAGATTAATTGTATTTCCACATACCAATAATGACTGCATGCACACCGATGTTAAATATGTAATATCATTTATAAGAAATCCTCTAGGTTGAAATCTAATAGAAATTTTTGAATAAAGTATTTAGCTAAATGAAGTATTTAGTTCTAAATTTAGGCCTAAAATCTAGCCAAACAAGTTTAGATGTTGTATGCTGAAAACTGTACAACATTGAGAACAAAATTAAAAATCTAAATACATGGAGTGATGTATCATGTTCAAGGCTTAAAACAACATAGTGGTGCTCTCATACCAATTTTCTCTGGAACCTCGACAGCATTTGTTATTTTTTTACTTTTAGTAGCCATTCTGACTGGTGTGACATGATAGCTCATTGTGGTTTGGATTTGCCTTTCTCTGTTAGTTTATATTAAGCTTTTTTCCATACGCTTGTTGGTTGCATGTATATCTTCCTTTGAAAAGTGTCTGTTCATGTGCTTTGCTCATTTCTTAAGAGGTTTTTTGTGTTTTTTTCTTGTAAATTTGTTTAAGTTCCTTATAGGTACTGGATATTAGACCTTTCCTGGATGCATAGTTTTCAAAAAGTTTCTCCCATTTTGTACGTTGCTTACACTGTTGATAGTTTTTTATGCTGTGCAGAAGCTCTTAGGTTTAATTAGATCCCATTTGTCAATTGTTTTTATAGATTTTGATGCCTTTGTTATGAAATTTTTGCCAGGTCCTGTGTCCAGAATGGTATTGCCTAAGTTGCTTTCCAGGCTTTGTATAGTTTAGGTTTTTACATTTAAGTGTTTCATCCAAGTTGAGTTGATTTTTTTTATATGGTGTAAGAAAGAAGTTCAGTTTCAATCTTCTACATATGGCTAGCCAGTTATTCCAGCACCATTTATTGACTAGGGATTCCTTTCCCTATTGCTTGTTTTTGTCAGTTTTGTCAAAGATCAGATTGTTGTGGATGTATGGTCTTATTTCTGGCCTCTCTATTATGTTCCATTGGTTTGTGTGTCTGTTTTAACGTCAGTACCATGCTATTTTGGTACTGTAGACCTGTAGTATAATTTGAAGTTCAGAACATGATGCCTCCATCTTTGTTCTTTCTAAGATAGTCTTGTATACTCAGGCTCTTTTTTGGTTCCATATGAATTTTGGAATAGTTTTTTCTAGTTCTGTGAAGAATAATGTTCGTAATTTGATAGAAACGGCATTAAATCTACAAATTGTTTTGGGCAGTATGGCCACTTTAATGATATTGATTATTGCTATCCATGAGCATGGAATGTTTCTCCATTTGTTTATATCACCTCTGGTTGATATGAGCAGTGTCTTGCAATTCTCATTGTAAAGATATTTCACTTTCGTGATTAGCTACATTCCTAGGTATTTTATTCTATTATAAATAAAGTTGCATTCCAAATTTGGCTCTCAGCTTGGCTGTTGTTCATGTGTAGAAATACTAGTGATTTTTTTTGTGTGTTGATTTTGTATCCTGAGACTTCACTAAATTTAACAGCCAAAAGAACTTTTGGGCTAAGATTTATGGGTTTGCTAGATATGCAATCACATCATCTACAAAGAGGGATAGCTTCTCTTCCTTTCTTCCTATTTGGACGTCTTTTATATTTTTATTTTGCCTAATTGCTCTGGCCAGGACTTCCAATACTATGAATAGAAATAATGAGAAAGGGCATCCTTGTCTTGTACCAGTTTTCAAGGAGAATGCTTTCAGCTTTTGCCCATTCAGCATGATGTCAGCTGCAGGTCTGTCATAGACAACTATTATTTTGAGATATGTTCTTTCAATACCTAGGTTATTGAGAATTTTAATATGACAGAATGTTGAATTTTACTGAATGCCTTTTTTTGCATCTATTGAGATAATCATGTGGTTTTTGTCTTTAGTTCTGTTTATATAATGAATCACATTTATTTTATTTGTGTATGTTGAAGCAACCTTGCATCCTAGGGTTAAATCCTACTTGATCATGGTGAATGAACATTTTGATGTGCTGCTGGATTTGGTTTGCTAGTAGTTTGTTGAGGATTTTTGCATCAGTGTTCATTAAGGATATTGACCTTTTTCTTTTTTTGTTGTGTCTCTGTTAGGATTTGGTATCAGAATGATGTGGGCCTCGTAGAATGAGTCAGAAACAAATACCTCCTCCATTTTTTGAAATAGTTTCAGGAGGATGATGTTGAGATTCACTCAGGGTGGTTGGAAAAATATTATGGAAAGTGTTTAGGGAAAGCTATAGATTATAACCTCAAACCTTTTGGAAGGCTGAAAGGTTCTATTGGGGAAGGCTGAAGGTGGATTATATAAAGTTAGGGAGAGATAGAGACAATCAAAGGCCTTACCCCACACCCATTTGTCACCACTCTGTTTACACGTGTTAATTTTGTGCGGATGGTCTATCCAGGGAAAATCAAAGGAGAATTACCTGTTAATAGCATTTACTCTGGGCCCCAGAACCTAAAGTTTTATTGGTCATAAAACCACTCTTTTAACCATGTTAATTATCCACAAGTGTGTTAACTTAGAACGTCTGTTATGAATAATAGTGTGATGGACAGAGGGTCTGGGTTGATTGGTTGCATTTTGCCCTCTGAAAGCAGCCAACAACCATCCCTAGACCACTTGAATCACTGAATGATGTGAGAGTGCATTTATTCATTCATCATTGAGTCAGGGTCTGCAAGTCAGACTCCTGCAGTGGTAACCCTCGTCTCAGGATGTTACCATCTCTTCTTTGTACATCTGGTAGAGTTTAGCTGCCAATCCATCTGATCCTGGACTTTTTTTTTGGTAGATAGGCTATTTGTTACTGATTCAGAGCTTGTTATTTCTGGTTCTTTCTTGGGAGGGAGTTTGTATTCAAAAATTTATTAATTTCTTTGAGATTTTCTAATTTGCAAGCATAGAGGTATTCATAGCAGTCTCTGATAGTCATTTTTATTACCCTGGGGTCAGTGGTGATAACTTTTTTGTTTCTAGTCTTCTTTCTTTTCTTCTTCATTATACTAGCCAGTGATCTGTCTTTTCTTTTTTTTTTTTTTAATAAAAAAACAACTCCTGGATTCATTCACCTTTTTAGTTGTTTTCTGTGTCTCAATCTTCTTCAGTTTTGCTCTTTTTTTTTGGTTATTTCTTGTCTTCTGCTAGTTTTGGGGTTGGTTTCTTCTTGCTTTTATAGTTCTTTCAGTTGTGATGTTAGGTTGTTGGTTTGAGATAGGTATTTAGCACTATAAATTTCCCCTTTGCACTGTATTAGCTTTGTCCCAGAAATTCTAGTATATAGCATTTTTGTTTCCATTATTTTCAAGGAACTTCTTTTTTATTTTTATTTTTATTTTAAGTTCTGTAATACCTGTGAAGAATGTACAGGTTTATTACATAACCAAAGTTATACTAACTACATATTACATAGGTATACATGTGCCATGGTGATTAGCTGCACCCCTATCAGCCTATCCTCTAGATTTTAAGCCCCACATCCATTAGGTATTTGTCCTAATGCTTTCCCTCCCATTGTCCCTCACCACCCGACAGGCTCCAGTGTGTAATGTTCCCCTCCTTGTGTCCATGTGTTCTCACTGTTCAGCTCTCACTTATGAGTGAGAACACATGGTATTTGGTTTCCTGTTCCTGTGTTAGTTTGCTGAGAATAATGGCTTCCAGCTTAATCCATGTCCCTGCAAAGAACATGAACTCATTCTTTTTTATGACTGCATAGTATTCCATGATGTATATGTGTCACATTTTCTTTATCTAGTCTGTCACTGATGGGCATTTGGGTTGGTTCCAAGTCTTTGCTATTGTAAATAGTGCTGCAATAAACATACATGTGCATGTGTCTTTATAGTAGAATGATTTATAATCCTTTGGGTAAGTACTCAGTAGTGGGTTTGCTGGGTCAAATGGTATTTCTGGTTCTAGATCCCTGAGGAATTGCTACACTGTCTTCCACAATGGTTTAACTAATTTACACACCCACTAGCAGTGTAAAAGTGTTCCTAATTCTGCACAGCCTGGCCAGCATCTGCTGTTTCTCAACTTTTTAATGATCATCATTCTAACTGGCATGAGATGATATATTATTGTGGTTTTGATTTGAATTACTCTAATGACTAGTGATGATGAGTTATTTTCATATGTTTGTTGGCCACATAAATGCCTTCTTTTGAGAATTGTCTGTTCATGTGTCTGTTCATGTCTTTAGTCCCCTTTTTGATGGGGTGTTCTTTTTATTTTTCTTGTAAATTTGTTTAAGTTCATTGTAGATTCTGGATACTAGACCTTTGTCAGATGAGTAGCTTGCAAAAATTTTCTCCCATTCTGTAGGTTGCCTATTCACTCTGATGATAATTTCTTTTGCTGAGCAGAAGCTCTTTAGTTTGATTAGATCCTATTTGTCAATTTTGGCTTTTGTTGCAATTGCTTTTGGTGTTTTAGTCATGAAGTCTTTGCCTATGCTTATGTCCTGAATGGTATTGCTTAGGTTTTCTTCTAGGGTTTTTATGGTTTTGTGTTTTATATTTAAGTCCTTAATCCATCTTGAGTTAATTTTTTATAATGTGTAAGGGAGCGGTTCAGTTTCTGTTATCTGCATATGGCTAGCCAGTTTTTCTAGCACCATTTATTAAATAAGGAATCCTTTCCTCATTGCTTGTTTTTGTCAGGTTTGTCAAAGATCAGACAGTTGTAGATGTGTGGTGTCATTTCTGAGGTCTCTGTTCTGTTCTGTTGGTCTATATATCTGTTTTGGTACCAGTATCAAGCTGTTTGGTTACTATAGTTTTGTAGTATAGTTTGAAGTCAGGTAGCGTGATGCCTCGAGATTTGTTATTTTTGCTTATGATTGTGTTGGCTATATGCGCTTTTTTTTATTCCAAATAAAATTTAAATTAATTTATTCTAATTTTATAAATAAAGTCAATGGTAGCTTGATGGGAATAGCATTGAATTTATAAATTACTTTTGGCAGTATGGCCATTTTCACAATATTGATTCTTCCCATCCATGAGCATGGAATGTTCTTCCACTTGTTTGTGTCCTCTTTTATTTACTTGAGCAGTGGTTTGTAGTTCTTGATTTCTGCCTTAATTTCATTACTTAGTCAATAGTCATTCAGGAGCAGGTTGTTTAATTTCCATGTAATTGCATGGTTTTGTGTGATTTTGTTAGTCCTGGTTTCTGTTTGGATTATGCTGTGGTCTCACAGAGTAGTTGGTATGACTTTGGTTATTTGGCATTTGCTGAGCATTTTTTATGTCTGTTTTAGCATAGGTGCCATGTGGGAATGAGAAGAATGTATATTCTGTTGGATTTGGGTGGAGAGTTCTATAGAAGCCTATTAGTTCCATTTGGTCTCATGATGAGTCCTGAATATCTTTGTTAATTATCTGCCTCAATACTGTCAGTGGAGTGTTGAAATTTTCACTATTATTGTGTGGAAGTCTAAATCTCTCTGACGATCTCTAAGACATGCTTTACGAATCTGAGTGTTCCTGCATTGGGTGCATATATATTTAGGACAGTTAGGTCTTCTTGTTGAATTGAACCTTTTACCATTATGTAATACCCTTCTTTATCTTTCTAAATTTTTATTGGTTTAAAGTCTGTTTACTCTGCAGTTAGGATTGCAGCTCCTACATTTTTCTGTTTTCCATTTACTTGATAGATTGTTCTCCATTACTTCATTTTGATGCTATGTGTGTCATTGTGTGTGAGATGGGTTTCTTGAAGGCAGCACACCATTAGGTCTTGCTTCTTTATTCAGCTTTGCACTCTGCCTATTTATTTGGAGCATTTAGCCCATTGATATTCAAGGTTAATATTAATATGTATGGATTGGATCTTCTCATTGTGTTGTTAGCTGGTTATTTTGCAGACTTGTTTGTGTGATTGCTTAATAGTATCACTAGTCTGTGTACTTAAGACTATTTTTCTAGTGACTGATAATGGTCTTTTCTTTCCATATTTAGTGCTTCTTTCAGGAGTTTTTATAAGGCAAGTCTGGTAGTAACATATTTCCTCAGCATTTGCTTCTCTGGAAAAGATCTTATTTCTCCTTTGCTTATGAAGCTTAGTTTGGCCAGATATAAAATTCTGGGTTAGAATTTCCTTTCTTTAAGATTGTTTAATATTTGCCCTCAATCTCATCTGGCTTGTACTGTTTCTGCTGAGAATCCCACTATTAGTCTGATGGGTTTCCCCTTGTAGGTGACATATCCTTTCTTTCTAGCTGCCTTTAACACTTTTTCTTTCATTTTGACCTTGGAGAATCTGATAATTGTGTGTCTTGGTGAAGATCTTCTTGTGAATTATCTTCCTGGGGTTATCTGCATTTTCTCTATTTAAATGTTGGCCTCTCTAGCTAGGTTGAAAAAGTTATCATGGATGACAGCATCAAGTATACTTTCCAAGTTGCTTCCATTGTCCGTATCTCTTTTGGAGATGTTAATAAGCCACAGTTGTAATCTCTACATAATTCCCATTTCACAGAGGTTTTATTTATTCATTCTCATTTTTTTATTCTGATTTGATTGTCTTATTTCAGAAAGCCCATGGTTTTGTTTGTTTGTTTGTTTGTTTTTTTGACAGAGTGATACTCTGTTGCCATGCTGGAGTGCAGTGGTACAATCTCAGGTCACTGCAACCTCTGCCTCCTGGGTTCAAGTGATTCTCTTGCCCCAGCCTTTTGAGTAGCTGGGACTACAGGCATGAACCACCACACCCAGCTAATTAAAAAGCCAGTTTTCAAACTTGAAAATTCTTTCCTCAGCTTTGTCTATTCCACTGTTAATATTTGCAATTGCATTATGCAATTCTTGTGGTGTGTTTTTCACTTCCATCATATTGGTTATGTTCTTTTCTAGAATAGCTATTTTGTTTATCAGGTCCTGTATTGTTTTATTGTGATTCTTGGCTTCCTTGGATTGGGTTTCAACATTGAATACTCCTGCATCTCAATGATCATACTCCTGTCCATATTCTGAATTCTATTTTTGTAATTTCAGCCACCTCAACACTGTTCAGAACCCTTGCTGGAGAGTTAGTGCAGTCATTTGGAGGAAATAAAGCACTCTGGCTTTTTGAGTTGTCAGAGTTTTTACCCTGTTTTATTTTTATTTTTTTATTTTTTTATTTTTGTGGGCTGGTGTTTCTTTAATTTGTGAAGCTGCTGTCCTTTGAATTTTTTTTTCTTTTATCTTACTTGATGCCCATGAGAGTATTATTGTGGTATAAGGTAGGTTCAGCCAACTGGCTTCATTCCTGGAAGATTTTAGGGGATCAAAGCTCAGCTCAGGCCTTTTGGGCTACTGTAATTCTGAGGGACTGGAATCCAGCCTTGCCATTGTTCGCTGGTCCCTAGAGGTTAGGAACCTGCTGTGCTGGAAGGGCGGAAATGCTCCCATATCACTGGTCATGACACTCTGATGGATTGGGCCAGCCAAAGTGCTTTATAGGATGGTGGCAGCAAGATCCATCCTTGTTTACATGTGTTAGCAGCAGCAACAACAGCAGCTATCAGAGTGCACACGTGTTAGCTACAATGGTGTGCTAGTGGGTGGCAGGATACCAGCCCCTGTGTGAAAATTCACAGCAGTGGCAGTGGCAACACAGCACAGGGGCAGGGCAAGGGGCCCCCCCCAGCATCTGTGCACACATGTGGGCCAGTCATGGTGTTAGCATGGGGGCAGGGTGCTGGGGGGTGCTGGACTGTGTGCCTCCTCTGTGCACATTCATACGGGCAATGGTGGCCACTGAGGGTGGTGGCAGATCAGCTGTTCTACATGCCTAGTGTCACACAGTTTTGGCCAGAGGCAGGACATTGGCAGCTGAGGGCAGGCTCCATGTTCACCAGTGCTCCAGTGATGATGCAGTGGGGGAAGAGGGGTTGGGGTGCACTCACACTGGCAGCATTGGCACAGAAGGGTGCAGGCCCTCATGTGCTGGCAAGGAAGAGGAGGCAAGGTCCACCACACACACATGTGCCAACAAAGTGGTGTGGGGGGTGGTTGTTGAGTGAATGCCTGCAGGCAAAGTGACATGGGGGAGGCTGCAGTGGTGGGAGGGTGCTGGTGGGCTCGTGCGTGTCTGCCGGGACTGCTCTGCTAGAGCTCTCTGGCAGTCAGGCATGATTTGCCAGTACAGAGCTATGATGCAGGCACCCAAAAGGTAACCCCCACCACCAATCTTCAGGCACCTAAGGCTGCACTGCAAGCAGGTGAAGCCAGGCTAGGGCCCTGGGAAAGACCAGAAAACCAAGGGATATTCAGGTTGGACCATCCCTGTCTTATGGGCAGGGGCACCATGCAGAGTTCAGGTCCCACACTTATAGGGCTAAAGTCTGCTATGGGAGCAACTGGAACCTCAGGGATTGTCAATCCTCGCTCTGCTCCACTACAGATGCTCCTGCACTAAGCCCTCTGGCTCCACACTGGCTGCAGTCCTGCTGCTGCCACTTTTCTATGCTGGTGTCCCTTCCAACTCAAGTATATTTGGTGTGGAATGGTCTTCTCCTGCTTGGGTTCCAGAGGTCTGTTGGAAGAGTGAATTGCTTCTTGCTAGTTAAACTGACTTATTCCCCTGGAATCACTTGGGTCAGGAATGAGTGCTGGTGCACAGTAGCCCTGTGCTGCGTTCCCAGCTTCCTTCTCCTCCAGCACAGCATCTGGTTTTTTTGTTTGTCTGCTCTCCATGCCTTCCTTCTGAAGATCTGCTAGGAGTGTGCCAGTCTTCCCAATGCCCCCTCTGTGGCTCATGTTCCTCCTGGCTGTGTCTCATCAGCCATCTTGCAGCTATTTTTTTGCCTTGTCACACAGGCTGGAATGCAGTGGTGCAATCATAGCTCAATGCACTCTTGAATGCCTGTTGCTCATGCTAGTTTCAAATTCCTGGCCTCAAGTAATCCTTTCACTTCAGCCTCCCAAGTAGCTGGGATTACAGACCCAAACCACCAAACCCAGCCACTTCAGTAGTTTCTTACAAAACTAAACATGCAACCACCATCTGACCCAGAAATTGCACTCCTGGGCATTTATCCCAGAGAAAAAAATATTTAAGTTCACATAAAAACCTATGCACAAACGTTTATAGCAGATTTATTCATAATAGTTCAAAATTGGAAACCCAGATTTCTTTTCACTGATGAAGGAACAAACTGTGGCATATTCGTAAAATGCAATAAAGAATGTCCTATGGATACATGTGATAACTTAGGTGGATCTCCTGAAAATTATTATACAGTGAAATAAATTAATATAAAAGTTACATGCTGTATGATTCCATCCATATAATTTTAGTTTTTCTTCTGCAATGTGTATTGTTACCCTTTGAATTTAGTATATTTTATTTTATTATTTGTTTCCTTGTTTTAAATTTCCAACTTTTATGTTCAGGCGTACACGTGCAGGATGTGCAGGTTTGTTACATAGGTAAATGTGTGCCACGGTGGTTTGCTGCATTGATCATTTCATCACTCAGGTATCAAGTCCAGCATCTATTAGCTTTTGTATATAATATTATTGAAATGCAAAAAGACTGTAGGAGGAGATAACAGACTAGTGGTTGTTGAGGCGGTGAGAATGAGAAGGAAGTCAGTCTGGCTATAAAATGATACACAAAAGATCCTTGTGATCATGGAACTATCCTTTATCTTGACTACATCAATATCAATAACCCAGTTGCATTATTTTATTATGGTTTTGCAATAAATTACCACTGAAGGAGATTGGACAAATAATACAAGGGATCTCCTCATGTTGTTCCTCATAATTGCATGTGAATCTACAGTTGTCTCAGGTAAAATGTCAAAGAAAAATAAATTCTAAAATAATACACAAAGATGCTCAATATCATTTGCCATCAGAAAAGGCAACTTAAAACTACAATTTAATATTACTACATATTACTGACATATCTCATGTCAGTGAGAGTGCCGAGGAACTAGGGGAAGTGTGGAGAAATTACATTCCCGATGAGAATGTAAAACGGTCCAATAACTTTGAAAAACAGTTGACAGTTTCTTTAAAAATTTAACGTGCAGCCGGGCGCGGTGGCTCACGCCTGTAATCCCAGCACTTTGGGAGGCCCAGGCGGGTGGATCACGAGGTCAAGAGATCGAGACCATCCTGGTCAACATGGTGAAACCCCGTCTCTACTAAAAATACAAAAAATTAGCTGGGCATGGTGGTGCGTGCCTGTAATCCCAGCTACTCAGGAGGCTGAGGCAGGAGAATTGCCTGAACCCAGGAGGCGGAGGTTTCAGTGAGCCGAGATCGCGCCATTGCACTCCAGCCTGGGTAACAAGAGCGAAACTCCATCTCAAAAAAAAATAAAAAATAAAAATTTAATGTGCAAGAACCACGTGACCCAACCATTCCATCTCTAGTTATTTACCAAGAAAAAAAGAAAGCTAAAAATCCAAGGTAACGTATCACAGCCATCAGATTGTAAAATAATGGTAGCAGTATAAATTTACACATTTTAAAGAGCATTTTAGCAATATCTAGTAAATTTTAAAATTGACTTTTAGTGTCTTTTGGAGTATTTTGTTTTTTTAGAGGAAGGCTTTTTGTTTCACATGGCTACCATTTCTATATAGGTGAGAAGTGCATTGTATGAAAGACTATCATTTCACTTAGTGCATCCCAGATAAATCTTTGTACAAATAATGTATTGAGTTACCTGGCACTTACTGAGCAACTAATAAGATGTAAAACCTTAGTGCATTCGTGACTAAGTTTATTTTTCTTGTAGAAAATGAGTAAAGTAAGACTTTTTAAATAATTGTTTTTAAAATTTATTTACCTATGCTGTGTCCTAATGATTCCGGTTCCAAGTTACATGCATTGGAGCAATACAAAGATGAACAAGGAAGTGCATAAACAGATATTCACTATAGCTGCTTGTAATTAGGAAAAAAAAAAAAAACAACAGATAGGGCTACAATAAGGAAATTTTAAAATTTTAGTGGAGTGTTTACACCATACAGTATTAACTATTTAACAGTTAAAATAATAATGGATATGGAGAAATCTCAGAAATATAAGGTGAAATAAAAATTTTAAAACAAAGTTGCAAAACAAAATCAGGGAAACCTGATATTTGTGTAAACATTATTAAGTGCACGTACAAAAATATGATTTAATTGGTTATGGATTTACAAATATAACAATGGACTGGAACACCGTGTACACCGATAATCACTGTCTCTGTGAAAGGAAGAAGAATGGATATTGCAAAAGAATATAACATTTATCTGTATTTGTTTAAATCGTATGTATGTATGTCTAGATACCAATGTAAATTTTAAAATTCTAACTCATATTAACAATTTGAAAGGGCTTACATTTATCTATAGGATTTACTGTTTTAAAATTGTGTGCTATGCAGAATAATGTTAGCAGAGTTTGCTATAATCTCCTTATAAGTCCATACAAATGCTAATGTGTGGTTTCGTCTTGTCAGTGCAACCTAGGTTCAAATTACTAGTCTACTATTAGGAAGTTGCATGACTGTAGATAACTTGCTCAAATTCTGTCTGCAATTCCTATGTCCTTATCTGGTTCTACCTCATATGTATGTTTTTAAGATTCAATGCAGCAATAAGTAAACGACAAATAATCTATTGAGTTAGCTAGCACTTAGTGAGCATCTAATAAGATGTAGATACTTTAGTAAAACCTTAATGCATTCACAAATAAGTTTACTTTTCTTATAGAAAATGGGTAGAGTTAAGTAAGACTTATTAAATAATCATTTTTAAAATTTATTTACCTATGTATTGATTTCTGCCAGTGATTTTCACAGCTTGGATTATTAAGAAACAGTAGCAATTTGTACAAAGATTATCTGGGATGCACTGAGTTAAATGATAATTCTTTCATACAGTGCAATTCTCACCCATATAGGAATGGTAGCCATGTGAAACAAAAACCTTCCTCTAAAAAAAGAAAATACTCCAAAAGACACTGCGAGTAAAGCTCCTTTCATGGGTGCATTCCTTTGATCTTGCTTTTAAGAAACATTAACTACACTTTGTTTCTTAGGCTGCTTACTTTCAAATAAACTAGCAGGTGCCCTTTTCCACCCCTGTTCCTGGCGAGACTCTGCTTTCACAGAAGCCTGGTATCTGGAAGCCTCCTTATCAGTGTCATAGTAAATACACCTGAAATTTATTATCATTGTCTCAAGAATGAGGAAACCATGGTCAACAGTCACAACTAAGAGGTTTAAAGTTTTACAAAGTATTTTAAAGTTACAGGCAACCACGTTCTGACTTGTTCCTAAAACAAAAAGTACCAGCAACCCACACGTCCTTTCCTATCTTCTGACAAGAATAGCAGAAACAAAATGTCATGCACTTAAATGTATGTTGAAGACTAGAATGTAAATAGGAAAAGTGTGAGAATTTTTATAGCTTTTCAAACTATAGGAGATAAGTAATATCTTTGTATTGTGAAGAGAGCCATTTTCATTATCACGGGGTCTTGACAAGTAGCTTCCCACGCAACTTGTCAAGCCGAATGCCACCAATACTGCCAGAATACTGATTTTGTTCATGCTTTTGTTATGTCTGAAGGGAGGATTCTATGCATTTAGTTCAATGGATGCACTGACAAACTGATAGGTCTTCCAAGTCACTATTGATAAAGAAACAAAAAAGGTTTGATAAACTGATTCTCTGCCTTCTGCACTATGTTGCCTTGTGAATACTAGCAACGTATTTCTAGCATGATAAGAATTGTTGTCATCTATATGTCCTTCCTCACAATGCTGCCCACTTTTCTACTCTCACCAAGACAGAACTTTGTTTCACTTTGTCCTACAAAGGGTGACTTTTTCTACATATCTGGTGCCTGCTGAGATTTGGTCCCTCGAGTTCCTAAATACCAATTTTAAGGATAAAACAGGATCAGAAACAACAATCTATATTTGAGGATTATTTCATGATTTACAAACTGCTTTCATGTGTAGTATCCAACTTTATCCCTCTTTTACAACTATGAATTAAGGGATATTTTCTAATTCAGTAGACAAGGAAACTGAGGGAGTAGAAGAGTTGAACCATTTGTCCAAGATCATATAATATCTAGTTCAGTGTCTTCTGTTTATTTCCTTCTTTTGGGCTTTTATTGTTTTTATTTTTTATTTTAATTGACAAATAATAATTGTACATATTTATGCAGCACGATGTGAGATTAGACATAAGTAGAATACATTACACACTGATTATATCAAGCTCATTAATATACCCGACACCTTACATACTTATGTTTTTTGTGTGATCTGCTGCCTTCTTGTTTTTAATTGAGAGTGGCCAGGCTGCAGTGGAGATCTAGAATCTTTAAAATTATTGCCAAGCCATGCTGTTGTCCCATAGGTTCTTCCTTGGTTTTCTTGAATCTAATATTTTGTATTTATCAGTTGCTGAAACTTATGGCCCATATCTCTGTTCACTACAGGCTTGGTCTATGTAATAATTCCTGCACACCAGAGTCCCTGATTACATGTTTGTTGAAAGAGCAAATGGATGAATTAATAGAGATACATAACTAGTAGCTTACGTGTTTATTCTTAAGGATGCTAAGGATCAGGTGCTTTTAATCTGATTTAGTAATTACCTTTTTTGTCCTGAAGAAGTTATTACAAGAGTGTATGCAATTATATTGCAAATGGTTCATGATAACATAAAATATTACCAAATAAAACATTACCACTTTACATAGTAAAATCTTTTTTCTCTGTCTTGCCAAAATCATAGTTTGGAGTAAAAAGGTGCTTGAAATTGTTACTTATTTTGCACCATACAAGTTAAACAGACAAGTTAATCATGCAAATGCACAGACA
Source organism: Sapajus apella (assembly GCF_009761245.1). Taxonomy (NCBI): domain Eukaryota; kingdom Metazoa; phylum Chordata; class Mammalia; order Primates; family Cebidae; genus Sapajus; species Sapajus apella. The sequence continues at coordinate 304,802 of NW_022437041.1, read as the reverse complement.
TGCACGCAGCTTGGACTATCCTATGTAATTTTCCATTTTCCCTTCTGAAATTGTTTCTGTCAATATTTTAATTTAGATCCTACTAAAAGGAGAGAAGGAGAAAGATTTAATCAGAACATTGTCAAATGACTAAGAATTAGTGGATAATATAGTATTTGAAGTATGATACATAACATTCTTGGGAGATATAGCTCTGGAAGGCATAATTATTAAATCTTTTCTAGAAAAATTGTTTACTTACGGGAATTCCAGATACATCTTTATACTTTTAGCAATTATCTATTCAAGTCTTATGTATGTGTTTATGTATGTGTGAAACATAAACGTATATAAAAGACTGGCATTTCCCAAATACCCCAGTCTGTCGCCTACGTACATCAAAATAATATGGAGAGCTATTTTATTTTTAAAAAGTAAACACTGAATTCTAGGAATGCAATTATTGGCATTACAGACAGAGGAATGAACTGAATTCTAGAAATAATAAAAAGTTCCGGATTATTTCAAGCTATATGTAGGCATGAAGGTTGGCTGTGGGCCTGAGTTAGTGTGTAACTTCAATATTAAGTATTGCAAAATGCTGAAGATGGGTCAGCTGCCTTATCTACAGGAAAAAATGATATGGTTCTTTCTGCACTTAATTATACTTAGGGTAATTTCTTCTGATTACTAAAGCCTATTCTTGAAGGCTGGGCTTTTTAACTGTGAGTGATTTAAGGGATTTCACAGCCTGGTTTCAAATTGCCTGGCAAGTGTCATCTTCCTCGGTTCTACGAATGAACATTGAGCTCCAACTAGGTCAAATACAAACCACGTGTCTGTCATCATGTGATTATCAAGTTGTATCGTTTGTTGTATGTTTCATTTCCCTTGATATGTCTTTCTGCAGTTATGTGGTTTTTTTCCACTACAAGACTCTAGAAGGGCAAAGATTAGATCTTATATTTTCAGCTCCTTCACTCCAAAACCCAACCACCTCTCTCCAGCTTAGACTAGTTGTTTTGCATTATAGTAACAGCTTAACAGTTTAGTAAAAGCTCCATACATTTGCGGTATATGAATAAACAAACAGCATGAACTCTATTCATTCTTTAATTAATTTAATTAACAGAAATTAATAAAAGCTGTTATCAGTTAATTTTGATATCTCTCTGAAATAGAGTGTGTCAGGACAGGGCAACTGACATCATATTTCATATGAAGCAGGCAATTGATTAGATGTTTGATTTTTCATTCAGTTTTAATCTGCCTATGTACATAGTGACTGGATTCCAAAAGTCAAATTACTTCTTTTTCTATTTGTCTTATCTGTGCTGACTCATAGTGGTTGTACGAGAGAGCAATGTAATTCTTATTCCCCAAAAAGGATATTTTGATTTCAGTGGAAAGGGGGCTATCTGATTAAAAAAAGTTTCTGCCTCTCTTCCATGTTCTGAGAATGAGAAAGTAATTCAGGAAATATCTGCCTTTCATCCATACACTTAGAATGATAAACTAATTCAATAATTCAGGAAAATTATTCAGGAAAGGTGTTCAGAAATCAAGTAATTGTGGTGAAGCATTTTCCATGGATGGGAATTAGAAATTGGAAATTAAATTTGTAAGTGGGTGTTGAACAGTGAGAACAGATGGATACAGGCAGGAGAACATTACACATCTGGGCCTGTCGGGGGTGGGGGGCTAGGGGAGGGATAACGGGGCTGGGGGCTACGGGAGGGATAGTGGCGGTGGGTGCTAGGGGAGGGATAGCAGGGGTGGGGGCTAGGGGAGGGATAGCAGGGG
>NW_022437041.1:292900-302920 GCF_009761245.1 Sapajus apella | reverse complement strand
GGGGGGGGGGGGGGCTAGGGGAGGGATAGCATTAGGAGAAATAACTAATGTACATGACGGGGCTGTTAAGGTAGCCCTCTTGTATTCTACGGCATCAGAATAGTCTGCACAGCATTTAGTATATTCAATTGCATGTCTGGAAATACTTCTCAAGTTTTTGATTCATTAAGTTTTGTGAGGGAGCAAATGTTTTATTTTTGAAAAAGTTACTAATAAGTTAATTGAAAAGGAAGGAAAGATGAAAGGACAACACTATACCAATCTTTGTAAGAAAGTACAAAATAATGTTACCTTCCTATATCATGTTATTCTTTGTCCCCCAAAATGACTGCTGGGCATTAGCACAGGGTCTAGAATTCTTTTTAGAGGTAGTATCTTTTAGAGACACCCATGGCATATGAAATGTGGATTGTAGTTATCAGTAGTCTTGGAGATCTCTGAGCTTGATCATGAAATAGGTCAACTACACATGCTACAAGATGCTACAAGAAAATAGTGGGAACTAAGAGGCAAGAACAAGAAGGTCCAGAAATGTCAGATATTTAATGAGAAGGCAGCAGTGTGGACGGTAAGAAGGAATTCCTGGGCTTGGAAGAGCTCGTGAATACAATGAATGTGTGTGTGTGTGTGTGTGTGCGTGTGCGTGCGTGTGTGCGTGCGTGTGTGTGTCTAACACAAGCAGAAAGGTTCTTTGGAATCCAAGGTATCAAGAGCTTAGACTTAAGCAGATACTATCATTTTACCTCTGGTATACCAGCCTTATCTATCCTTGTCCATAGTTGTTTTGCAGCTTACAATAGAGAGTGTAGTCCCACTGCAATTTACATTTCTGACTATTATCGCCCTATGCTATTCCACCTGGCCTTTTAAAGTAATTATTTCCACATCTCTTGCAGTAAAATGCAAAAGTGAGTAAAAGGAACACATCTCATTCATCTTTGGATGTATCAAGGTACTTGGCACATGTTGTTTCATATAATTGGTATGCTGTAAACGTTCTGCACCTCTGTACATATTTCATTACCATAACTTTTAGTTTTGACTTCTGTGGCTTTCCTATCTCATGTTTTCTTTCTTCCTTCATTCCTTTCCTTTTCTTTCCTTTTTTTTCTTTTCTTTTTTTTTTTTTACACAATAGGGAAAGAACAGTCTCTTTATTAAATAATATTTGGAAAAACTGAACATCCACATGCAGAAGAATGAAATTATCACATTGGTGATTAAATTTCAATATAGATCTTTTTCTCATACCATATACAAAAATCATCTTAAAATGAATTAAATACCTAAGTTTAAGATCTGAAAGTGTTAAAGCACTAGAAGAAAACATAGAAAAAACGCTTCTTGACATTGGACTAGACAATGAGTTTTTGGAAATAACTCTAAAAGCACAGGCAACAAAAGCAGAATGGACAAATAGAACTGTATCTAATATATCAGCTTTTACACAATAAAGGAAACCATCAACAGAGTACAGTGACAACATATGAAATGAGAGAAAATATTTGCAAACTTCACACTTTATAAGGAGTTAATAGCCCAAATATATAAGGAACCCAACTCAATAGAAATAAAAATTCCTTCCTTCCTTCCTTCCTTTCTCCCTCCCTCCCTCCTTTCTTTCTCTTTCTTTTTCTTTCTTTTTGTTCTTTCTTTTTCTTTCTCTCTTTCTTTCTTTCTTTTTTTTCTTTCTTTCTTCTTTCTTTCTCTCTCACTTTCTTGCTTGCTTGCTTTCTTCCCAAAACTAAAAGGCAACCCACCCAAAACAAAATAAAACTCCACAGATTCTTCCAAATATAGTCATTTTTGACCCCCTTTGTGACACCATCTCTAATGTTTTGGTTAATTTCTATTTCCATGTACTACCACTAGATCATGAATATGCTTTTACTGGTGAAAATATTATATTGGATTATAATTATTAAATTTATTTCAGTTTCTCACTATGTATTTAGTTTCTTGAGGATAAGGACCATGCCATTTATTACTGTGTCCCCAGCACTTGATAAGATTCCTGGAACATGACAGAAACTCACAAGTGTATATCAAATTGAAATGACTATATTTGTGTAAAACACCTCCCAACTCTGTGACTTATTTTAACGGATGCTTCATTAAAATTTATGAATGAACCTTAGAAGAAAGGTAAAGAGAAGTTTCAGTATTCACTAGAAAACAACTTATCCATAACTAAGCAAAATGCTTTCCTGAGTTGTTGATGTTCATTATAGCTACATACATAATAAGACTTCGGTTTTGCTCTTAAATGTCTGCACTAATGAGAACATGAGACAGTCTTACTATACTGTAGTTACCATGGTGATAGGGTCACATGAAAAAATGTTATCGGTTCACTAGGACATGAGCTAAGATGCATTTGCATTTATTATCTTTGGGTTAGGTTCTTTTTGCATTACTTAACAGTTGGCAACTGCTTTTGTGTTCCTCAGAATATGAACAGCTTCTAAAATTTTAATCTCAATTGATGTTTAAGTTGTTCCCAGGTGACAGGCAGTTAGCAGTATGACGAGTTCACTTGCCAAAGTGTGATAAATTTAAGGACGTTATAAAGCATCTTTCAGGAGACATGACCACTTTCTCTGCCATTAGATAACTTTCTACTGCCAACTAACATAATTTCCATCTTGCTTAGAATGGGTGGCCACTCATTTTCTTTCATCAAGGCAATTTTCTCAAGCAGACGTAGCAGGGTAAATTTACATATAAAAGAAAAATATTGCATGAAATCCAGATAAAGTTGTAAAGAATGCCCCAAATGCTTGCCTGTTTGTTCTCCTAAATGCTGCTTTTCTGGATGGGTCTTGGGAGAAGGTGATTTGATAATCTAAGCAGAGTAAAGTCTGCCTAGAAGGGAAGACTCCTTCCTTCTCCACGGTCTCTTAGTATTGCCTCCATAAGTCCACATTCAATTCCCCTTTAAAAGTGAATGGCTCCGAAAATGGAGACAAAATTAACCCTCATCCGCATTTTATGTTTTCTTTAAAAATTAGTCTATTACACCATTTTATAAGAACTACTCTTGCTGACAAGAGAATGAAGAACATACAATCTCATCAAATTCCCAGCATGACGAGATGAGATGGGCTTACTCTGAAGAGAGGAAAACAGGTGGAAGTAGATATATGGGGACTTTGACAAATTCTCTTATTTTGAAACCCTAACATTGGTCAATATTCTTGTAAACAAACAATACTGTAACACTTTGCATTTTAAGATTCACTTTTCAGAAAAATATTGTTATCTACAAACTAAGTCTCCTAGGCATCTCAAGGCGTAAGATACCTCCAAAACATTCCCATTTATAAAAGCCAAGAAATCATAAATAACTTTTATCACATACTTAGTGCCCGTATTTAAAATGAATCATTTTATGAATGAGCAGTCATTTATTTCACCTGTTAAGGGGTACCTGACTACATCAACAAGCAATAACAACAATCAGACGTCCTTGCTTTTGTGAATCTTAGGCAATAGAACATGAGCTTTTTTTATTCACAGGCATCATATGTACTATAGCAGAGGCAATAATGCTGTAGAATAAAATGTCATTTTAGAATAGGGTAAGGAAGATCAGACATGAGAAGGTGAGGTTTGCTAAGAGAGTTTAAAAAGGTGAGGGAAGAAGCAAGAGGATGCCAAGCAGAAGAAGATCAAAAGCCGTAGGAGAGAGACATGCCCAGCATGTTGCAAGATAGCGTGACGACCAGTGTGGCTGGGACGAGTGAGTCATGAAGAAAGAGAATAGTAGGAGAGGGGGACAGAACTAGCTCAGGATTGGGAAGGAGAAGGGAAGATAACATCAGTCTGCGCAAATCTTTCTAATGGCCCTGCTTTTTCTGTAAGAGAAATTAACACTCTTGCAAAATTTTGAGCAGATGTGTACATGATCTGACGTAAGTTATGTAAGACCACTAAGAAGGTGAGAAATGATGACTTCTTAGACCAGAGTGACAACAGGACAATGAGTGAGAAGTGCTTTAAATCTGGGCATATTTAAAAGTAGAACCAATATGATTTACTGATGGATCATAAGTGGGAGATGAGAATACAAGAGGATTAGTTTAAGGCCTGAGTGACTGGAAGGGGGAGTTGCCATTGGTTGAGATGATGAAGGCTACAAGTCTGGGGTGAAGAGAGTCAGTGTGGGCATAGGTCTGAGTTGTGTACCCTAGGTCTAAGTGAGAATGTCAAGCAGACAGGTGAATAATCAAGTCTGGAATTCAGGAAACAGGCTTGGGTTGGATGCATATGTTTGAAACTATTTCACAAATCAATGGCTTGTACACACACTTAGGGGTGAGGGCAGATGTGGAAGAGAAGAGAGCTGAGTTCTGAGTTCTGGGAACTTCAACATTACGTGGTTGGAAGAAGAGGATTCATAGTACTGGAGACTGGGAGGCGACCAGTGAGGTAAGAGGGATATCAGGAGTGTGTGCTGTCTTCAAAGCCAAGTGAAGAAAGTGTTCTAAAGAGAATGGACAAATAAACTATGTTAAATGCTGATTCCAAATATAAGTGACATGAGAATTAAGAAATGACCTTGGTCTCCAGCAACATGAAGGTATTCAATGTCATTATCAAGAGCAGTTTTGATGGGGCAGAGTAAGAAAGCTTCACTGGAGGGTTTTAAGAGAATTCTCTCTACATTTATGACTGTTTAAGTATGCATTAAATAAATGTTACTGAAATTAAAGCAGGAAGAAAATTGACAGAGTGTTTATCTTGATGTGGAGATCTGATTACACGCTGTATGAGGAACATTGCATCATAGTGGTTAAAGCCATGCGAGCCAGAGAGGCCCACTCACAGGCTCCATCTGGTAACAGCTCCACCACTTACTGACCGTGAAACAATAGTCAGATGTCCTTAAACTCTGTCCTGCATAATGGTGTTGCTATACACTTCCATAAATATTGGCTATAAACAGTGTCTATGTAGTGTGTAAGTTTTTTTGTTTGTATGCGTTCATTAAGATTTAAATGACAAGTATTTGTATACATGATGAAACTAACACAGCAGTACCTATGTCTATGAATATTTAATGTGAAGCCAAAGGTGATCCAGAATAGATCTGTTATGAAAGCAGAAGTGATGAAAGATTGACAGAAGGAGCTGGTGCTTAAAATAGTTCCAGTGCATATGCATATTAAATAGTGATTACATTCAGAAACCACCATATGTACATTTTTGCACAATCTTAAAAATCTGTTTCTTAGTTGCTGAAAAGGATGCGTATTAGTTAATTGTATGCGTAGGTTAAGCATTCAAAGAGAAGGGAGTCCTCACATCTATTCCCAACTTTACTTTCAATACTACAGTGAAAATTGTGCTTCTTAGATGTGATATTCTCAAAAAAGAGATAAAGTAATTTAGCAGGTTATGTACCCAAAGTATTAATATTTATCTCAGTCATTTTAAGTTTCCATTTCAAATATACATTAAAATGTAAGTATTATTACAAATATCTCCTCTGCATAACTCTGCAGAAGCTTCTGACTTGATCAACATCAGGATCTTTCTTCATTGAAAATGGTCCTTGAAAAGTTGCATTATTTTTCCTTGATAAAAGTATCTCCTCCTTCCTTTGAGCAAGGCTTTGGAATGAGGATCAATTGATCAATCCACACCACATGCAATTTTTATTTATCCTTGCCAGTAACCCTAATTTCAAGGCTATCCAAAGACTGCCAGACTAAGTTGGTGAATCTCTGTCAAGGGAGAGATTATATAATTTTTACAGTTCAGCTGGAAAAGGAGTCAAGTCTATTTATCCTGCTAGGTAACAACTGCCTGTAATATTCTACTTTCTTCCTTTTTAAATCCCTCTGTGCTGTTTTGAGTGAAACAGGGAACCAATGTCTGGCATCTGACAGTTCCTTGAGGTCTTCTAAGGTAATTAAACTTCCCTTTAAGCAAAATCTCTCACCATATTACAGGGCTGGAAATTTACAGAACCGTGGCATAGATGTAGACTAAAGTCGTGTCTTTTGAACTTCAGCATTGCTTTTGCAGTAATAAAAAGATGAAATTAACAGTAATTACAGTCTAAATTAGTTGCATAATGCTGTGTGCATCTCATCAGTACAGTATGTTCTGAGCAGGCAAAGAGAATAGAGTCACCTGGAAATTAGGGTAGTTTTCAAGTAAAGTATCCTAATCCTGATTCATGTAATAGTTTTGCAATTGATCTGGGGCTCATCTGCAGGATCTGTGCCCAAATGGAACAGAATGCTGTCTCCAGCAAATTAAGAAAGTGTATAAGATATATCTGAATTGCATACATTTTAAGGCAGGGCAGGGGAAGACACTAGGACCTTTTAAATCAAAACTTCTAATTTTACAGAATACTGAGGCCCAGATACTGAATTCATTTGTCTCTTGATTCCTGGAAAGATTCTATTTTTAGTGTCACTCAAATAATAACAGTCCTGACAAATTTACTGCTTCTTGGAGAAGGAATCAAGAAAATTTTTCCCTATTGTTCTAATCCACAAATCCTTAGGATTATTTTGAATCCTTGGACCTCAAAAAAGCTTTTGCATCAATCTCCAGCATAGACACCCACTATTGCAAACACCTGCAAGATCTTACTATTCTCCTCTCAATGCCAGAGAGGCAATGTGACACACTGGAGGTGCGGGACCATAGGTATGAATCCTGTTCCCTGATACCTAGCCACCTCACCTAAAATAAATTACTGGACCTATGTGACTGTGATTTCTTAAGCAGAAAAACTTGGAAAAAAATTTATTCCCACAAAGTTTAAAGGTTTAAGTGAGGTTACACAGATGAAAATATCAGACACATAAAGAATATTAAATAAAAGATTCAGAGACAGAACCTTGTGCTTACGGACATATGTGTCTTGGGACTAAAGTACTTGTGTTCAATTTCCAGTTCCGGCACTTACTAGCAGGGTGACCTTAAACTAGTTATTTTAGCATTCTGATTTCCCAATTTCTAATTTGCAAAATGGTACTGATAGAGCTCTCCTTGGTAAAGCTGCATTGAGTAAGGATAATTAATGTATGTTAGGCATCTAACACAGTGTGCAGCAGGAGGACGGCACTCAGCATGTGAGTGTTTATCCACATCTAAACCAAAGTTTATATTTAAATTATGGCTTAGTCCTGAGCCCTCTACGTGCCAATGAATTCAAAATTGCTATCTCAGACATTACCTTTGAACTCCCATGCCACTTACCTACTTAGCATTGCTTCTTAGAAGTCTTACCAGAATTCCAGCAGGGCGCAGTGGCTCACACCTGTAATCCCAGCACTTTGGAAGGCCAAAGCGGGCAGATCACCTGATGTTGGAAGTTCGAGACGAGCCCGACCAACATGGAGAAACCTCGTCTCTGCTAAAAATACAAAATTAGCCAGGCATGGTGGCACATGCCTGTAATCCCAGCTACTCGGGAGGCTGAGGCAGGAGAATCACTTGAACCCGGAAGGCAGAGATTACAGTGAGCAGGGATCTCACCATTGCACTCCAGCCTGGGCAACAAAAGTGAAACTGTGTCTCAAAACAACAAGAAAAAACAAAACAACAACAAAAAAACTGAACTCCCTGGGCTGAACACCAACTATCATCCACCACCCCTACATTATGACTAAAATTCACATCTTGTCACCGCTCTTCACTAGCTGTTCCTTCTTTGCCCAACATTCCCTGCTCTGATTTTATGTGCATAATGCATCTCTTCCCTCAAGACTCAGCTTAAGTATAGTCTTAGAGAGGGTTTCTTTTTCCATGTAATCTAAGTAGGTCCATAAAGCTTTTCTATTTCTTTTCTTTTTTCAAAGAAATACCGGTTTATTTAAAAAATGAAAATTTGGAAGTCTTTTTTTTTTTTTTCCCATTTATTTATTTTATTGCATTTTACATTTTGGGGTACATGTGAAGAACATGCAAAATTGTTGCATAGGAACACACGTGGCAGTGTGATTTGCTGCCTTCCTCCCCATCACCTACATCTGGCATTTCTCCCCTTGCTATCTCTCCCCAGCTTCCCACCCCCCACCCTCCCTCCCCTATTTCCCCCCAACTGACCCCAGTGTGTAGTGCTCCCCTCCCTGTGTCCATGTGTTCTCATTGTTCAACACCCGCCTATGAGTGAGAACATGCGGTGTTTGATCTTCTGCTCTTCTGTCAGTTTGCTGAGAATGATGGTTTCCAGGTTCATCCATGTCCCTACAAAGGACCCAAACTCATCGTTTCTGATGGCTGCATAATATTCCATGGTGTATATGTGCCACATTTTCCCTATCCAGTCTATCGTCGATGGGCATTTGGGTTGGTTCCAGGTCTTTGCTATTGTAAACAGTGCTGCAATGAACATTTGTGTACATGTGTCCTTATAGTAGAACGATTTGTAATCCTTTGGATATATACCCAGTAATGGGATTGCTGGGTCAAATGGAATTTCTATTTCTAGGTCCTTGAGGAATCGCCACACTGTCTTCCACAATGGTTGCACTAATTTACATTCCCACCAACAGTGTAAAAGTGTTCCTATTTCTCCACATCCTCTCCAGCATCTGTTGTCTCCAGATTTTTTAATGATTGCCATTCTAACCGGCGTGAGATGGTATCTCAGTGTAGTTTTGATTTGCATTTCTCTGATGACCAGTGATGATGAGCATTTTTTTAATATGTTTGTTGGCCTCACGTATGTCTTCTTTTGAGAAGTGTCTGTTCATATCCTTTGCCCACTTTTGAATGGGCTTGTTAGTTTTTTTCTTGTAAATCTGCTTTAGTTCTTTGTAAATTACGGATATCAGCCCTTTGTCAGATGGGTAAACTGCAAAAATTTTTTCCCAATCTGTTGGTTGCCGATTCACTCTAATGATTGTTTCTTTTGCTGTGCAGAAGCTGTGGAGTTTGATTAGGTCCCATTTGTCTATTTTGGCTTTTGTTGTCAATGCGTTTGGCGTTTTGGTCATGAAGTCCTTGCCTACACCTACGTCCTGAATGGTTTTGCCTAGATTTTCTTCTAGGGTTTTTATGGTGTTAGGTCTTATGTTTAAGTCTTTAATCCATCTGGAGTTAATTTTAGTGTAAGGTGTCAGGAAGGGGTCCAGTTTCTGCTTTCTGCACATGGCTAGCCAGCTTTCCCAACACCATTTATTGAACAGGGAATCCTTTCCCCATTGCTTGTTTTTGTCTGGTTTGTCAAAGATCAGATGGTTGTAGATATGTTGTGTTGCCTCCGAGACCTCTGTTCTGTTCCATTGGTCTATATCTCTGTTTTGGTACCAGTACCATGCTGTTTTGATTACTGTAGCCTTGTAGTATAGTTTGAAGTCTGGTAGTGTGATGCCCCCCGCTTTGTTCTTTTTGCTTAGAATTGACTTGGCTATGCGGGCTCTCTTTTGGTTCCATATGAAGTTTAAGGTGGTTTTTCCCAGTTCTGCAAAGAAGGTCATTGGTAGCTTGATGGGGATAGCATTGAATCTGTAAATTACTTTGGGCAGTATGGCCATTTTCACAATATTGATTCTTCCTAACCATGAACATGGCATGTTTCTCCATCTGTTTGTGTCCTCTCTTATTTCGTTGAGCAGTGGCTTGTAGTTCTCCTTGAAGAGGTCCTTTACGTTCCTTGTTAGTTGTATTCCTAGGTATTTTATTCTCTTTGTGGCAATTGTGAATGGAAGTTTGTTCTTGATTTGGCTCTCTTTAAGTCTGTTACTGGTGTATAGGAATGCATGTGATTTTTGCACATTGATTTTGTATCCTGAGACTTTGCTGAACTTGCTTATCAGTTTCAGGAGGTTTGGGGCTGAGACGATGGGGTCTTCTAGATATACAATCATGTCGTCTGCAAATAGAGACAATTTGACTTCCTCCTTTCCTATTTGAATGCCCTTTATTTCTTTTTCTTGCCTGATTGCTCTGGCTAGAACTTCTAATACTATATTGAATAGCAGTGGTGAGAGCGGGCATCCTTGTCTGGTGCCACATTTCAAGGGGAATGCTTCCAGTTTTTGCCCATTC
>NW_022437041.1:289088-292800 GCF_009761245.1 Sapajus apella | reverse complement strand
GTCTGGTGCCACATTTCAAGGGGAATGCTTCCAGTTTTTGCCCATTCCGTATGATATTGGCTGTTGGTTTGTCATAAATAGCTTTTCTTATTTTGAGATACGTTCCATTGATACCTAGCTTACTGAGTGTTTTTAGCATAAAGGGCTGTTGAATTTTGTCAAAGGCCTTCTCTGCATCAATTGAGATAATATTGTGGTTTTTGTCTTTGGTTCTGTTTATGTGGTGAATTACGTTTATAGACTTGCATATGTTGAACCAGCCTTGCATCCCCGGGATGAAGCCTACTTGATCATGGTGGATAAGCTTTTTGATGTGCTGTTGCAATCGGCTTGTCAGTATTTTATTGAAGATTTTTGCATCTATGTTCATCATGGATATTGGCCTGAAGTTTTCTTTTCTTGTTGAGTCTCTGCCGGGTTTTGGAATCAGGATGATGTTGGTCTCATAAAATGATTTGGGAAGAATTCCCTCTTTTTGTATTGTTTGGAATAGTTTCAGAAGAAGTGGTACCAGCTCCTCTTTGTATGTCTGGTAGAATTCAGCTGTGAACCGATCTGGACCTGGGCTTTTTTTGGGTGGTAAGCTCTTAATTGCTGCCTCAACTTCAGACCTTGTTATGGGTCTGTTCAGGGTTTCGGCTTCTTCCTGGTTTAGGCTTGGCAGGAGGCAAGTGTCCAGGAATTTATCCATTTCTTCCAGGTTTATTAGTTTGTGTGCATAGAGTTGTTTGTAATAATCTCTGATGATGGTTTGAATTTCTGTGGAATCTGTGGTGATATCCCCTTTATCGTTTTTTATTGCATCAATTTGGTTATTCTCTCTTTTCTTTTTTATTAATCTGGCTAGTGGTCTGTCTATTTTGTTGATCTTTTCAAAAAACCAGCTCCTGGATTTATTGATTTTTTGAAGGGTTTTTTGTGTCTCTATCTCCTTCAGTTCTGCTCTGATCTTAGCTATTTCTTGTCTTCTGCTAGACTTTGAGTTTTTTTGATCTTGCTCCTCTAGCTCTTTCAGTTTTGACGATAGGGCGTCAATTTTTGATCTCTCCTTGCTTCTCATGTGGGCACTTATTGCTATATATTTTCCTCTAGATACTGCTTTAAATGTGTCCCAGAGATTTTGGTATGTTGTGTCTTCATTCTCGTTGGTTTCGAAGAACATCTTTATTTCTGCCTTCATTTCATTGTTTATCCAGTCAACATTCAAGAGCAAGTTGTTCAGTTTCCATGAAGCTGTGCGGTTCTGAGTTAGTTTTTGAATTCTGAGTTCTAACTTGATTGCACTGTGGTCTGAGAGACTGTTTGTTACGATTTCCGTTCTTTTGCATTTGCTGAGGAGTGATTTACTCCCAATTATGTGGTCAATTTTAGAGTAGGTGTGATGTGGTGCTGAGAAGAATGTATATTCTGTGGCTTTGGGGTGGAGAGTTCTGTAAATGTCTATTAGGTTTGCTTGGTCCAGGTCTGAGTTCAAGTCCTGGATATCCTTGTTAATTTTCTGTCTGGTTGATCTGTCTAATGTTGACAATGGGGTGTTAAAGTCTCCCACTATTATTGTGTGGGAGTCTAAGTCCCTTTGTAAGTCATTAAGAACTTGCCTTATGTATCTGGGTGCTCCTGTATTGGGTGCGTATATATTTAGGATCGTTAGCTCTTCTTGTTGCATTGATCCTTTTACCATTATGTAATGTCCCTCTTTGTCTCTTATGATCTTTGTTGCTTTAAAGTCTAATTTATCAGAGATGAGAATTGCAACTCCTGCTTTTTTTTGCTCTCCATTTGCTTGGTAAATCTTCCTCCATCCCTTTATTTTGAGCCTTTGTGTATCCTTGCATGTGAGATGGGTTTCCTGGATACAGCACACCGATGGGTTTTGTCTTTTTATCCAATTTGTCAGTCTGTGTCTTTTGATTGGGGCATTTAGTCCATTTACATTTAGGGTTAATATTGTTATGTGTGAATTTGATACTGCCATTTTGGTGCTAGCTGGCTGTTTTGCCCTTTAGTTGAGCTGGTACTTGTTGTTCCTTTATATGTGTAGAGCCTCTTTCATGAGCTCTTGTAGAGCTGGCCTGGTGGTGACGAAATCTCTGAGTACTTGCATGTTCCCAAAGGATTTTATTTTTCCTTCACTTATGAAGCTTAGTTTGGCTGGATAGGAGATTCTGGGTTGAAAGTTCTTTTCTTTAAGGATGTTGAATATTGGCCCCCATTCTCTTCTGGCTTGTAGGGTTTCTGCTGAGAGATCTGCTGTGAGTCTGATGGGCTTCCCTTTGTGGGTAACCCGACCTTTCTCTCTGGCTGCCCTTAGTATTTTCTCCTTCATTTCGACCCTGGTGAATCTGACGATTATGTGCCTTGGGGTTGCTCTTCTTGACGAATATCTTTGTGGTGTTCTCTGTATTTCCTGGACTTGAATGTTTGCCTGCCTTGCTAGGTTGGGGATGTTTTCCTGGATAATATCCTGCAGAGTATTTTCCAGCTTGGATTCATTCTCTTCGTCGCATTCGGGTACTCCTATCAAACGTAGATTAGGTCTTTTCACATAGTCCCACATTTCTTGGAGACTTTGTTCATTCTTTTTTACCCTTTTTTCTCCAGTCTTGCCTTCCCATTTTATTTCATTGAGTTGATCTTCGAACTCTGATATCCTTTCTTCTGCTTGGTCAATTCGGCTGTTGATACTCGTGCATGCTTCACGAAGGTCTCGTGTTGCAGTTTTCAGCTCCATCAATTCACTTATATTCCTTTCTATTTTGTCCATTCTTGTTAGCATTTCGTCAAATCTTTTTTCAAGGTTCTTAGTTTCTTTGCATTTGGTTAGAACATGTTCTTTAAGTTCACAGAAGTTTCTTACTACCCATCTTCTGAATTCTGATTCTGTCATTTCATCACACTCATTCTCCATCCAACCTTGTTCCCTTGCTGGCGAGGAGTTGTGATCCCTTTTAGGAGGAGAGGTGTTCTGGTTTCGGGTGTTTTCATCCTTTTTGCGCCGGTTTCTTCCCATCCTTAAGGATTTATCCACCTGTCGACTTTGTAGTTGCTGGCTTTCAGATTGGGTCTCAAATCTTTCAGATTGACGTTCTGTTTGTTGATGATGAGGTTATTTCTGCTTCTTGGTATTCCTTCTGACAGTCTGGCCCCTCTGCTGTAGGTCTGCTGAGGTTCACTCCAGGCCCTGCTTGCCTGGGGTTCACCTGCAGCAGCTGTTGAACAGCAAGGGTTGTTACCAGTTTTCTTCTTCTTCTATCTTTGTCCCAGAAGGACACCCGCCTAGTGTCAATCTGATCTCTCCTCTATGAGCTGTCTTTTTGGATATATAGGGGTCAGGGAGCTGCTTGAGGAGACGGTCTTTTCTTTATAGGAGCTCAAATGGTGAGCTGTGAGCTCTGTTGTTGTTCATTCAGAGCTGCTGGGCAGGTACTTTTAGGTCTGCTGCAGCAGAACTCATAAACTGCTTTTTGTTCCCAGGTGCTCTGTCCCAGGGATTTAGGGCTTTATTTATGAGTTTCCGTTATGCTGCTGCCTTCTTTTTTTTTTTTTTTTTTTTCTTTTTTTCCTTCCGACCTGCCCAGCCCAGCAAGGAGGCAGCCTAGTCACTGTCGGCCTATAGCAGCTTTGCTGAGCTGCTGTGGGCTGCGCCCCGCTGCCGAGTGAACTTCCCTGCAGTCCTGTTTATATGGGTGTAGTTAGAACTGCTTTGGCGATG
>NW_022437041.1:254097-288988 GCF_009761245.1 Sapajus apella | reverse complement strand
GGCGATGGTGGCCCGCCTCTGTTGGGGCGGAGTCTCTGCTGTGGCGTGTTGCCTTGGCAATGGCGGGCTGCCTCAGCAATGACGGGTTGCCTTGGCAACGGCGGGCTGCCTCGGTAATGGCGGACGCCCCTCCCCCACAGAGCTGGACTGTCCCGGGTTCAGCCGCGCTTGCTGAGAAATTCTCAATCCAGAGTTTCTGGTTGCTGTTCTTTTGTGGGGGTGGGGCCAGCCGAGCCTGATCGCCTGGCTCCCTGCCTCAGAGCCTTTTTTAAGTTGGTGTTCCAGTCGCCTGTTGAAGAGGCGCCGGGGTCTGTTTGTTTTCCCCTGCGGCCACTCACTGCGCTGACTTAAACAGCAGCACTGAGGTTTGTGGCGCTTTTTTTCTTTTTTTTTTTTTTTTTTGCCCTGGAATCTACTGTCCTGGTTCTCTGCTCAGTCCCCTTTTTGAACCAGCATATGGGCGACTTCCCGTGGCTCCAATCGCCAGCCAAAAGGGCACCCGGACCGGTGTATTTTGTACGGAGAACCGCGGCTCCGGGGCGCCGACAAAGCAGCCGCGCGGGGCAGAGCAGCGGCGCTGGCCACAACAGCCGCGCTGGCGACCGTGGAGCACCTCTGCCCGGGAATTTCCTAGTCTGTGGGCAATAAAAACACGGCGTCCACTCACCCTCTGCGCTTTCACTGGGAGCTGCAATCCTGAGCTGTTCCTAAACGGCCATCTTCTTCGATGATCTTCGTCTTTTTTTTTTTTTAAAGACAGGGTTTCACCATGTTGGTCAGGCTGGTCTTGAACTGCCCACCTCAGGTGATCCGCCCACCTTGGCCTCCAAAGTGCTTGGATTACAGGCGTGACCCACCGCGCCCGGCCTGGGCTTTTCTATTTCTTAACAACCTACACTTTACCTTTATATATGTATCACTATGTGTATAATGCATGTTTATTTATTTATTTATTTACTTGCTTGTTGTCCATCTCTCTCAATACTGGAAACTCTAGTGCTTTTTTTTTTTAACAGATTGAATGAATAAAAGGCTACAATTTGTGGCAAGTTGCATTTACTTGTTTATAATCTCCTACATTCATGTGATGTTGTCAAAATGAGCTCAGCATAGTATTCATTCATTTATTCATTCATTCATTCAAGAAACACTCTGACATGTGCTGGGCCCTGCGGATGCGCAAAAGATAAACTGAAGTGAATGAGACACCTTTCCTACCATTGATGTGCCCTCTTTCTTGATGGCAAGATAAATGAACAAATGAATCACAATATAGAATAATTGATGCTTTAATCGTGCTATAGGAAAAGTCATTGGAGGTACAAAACAATCCAGCTAACGAGTTTCAGAGAGAAGGCACCATAGCACGGGTGATGTTTTAACTGAGACCTGGAGAAAGCTGACCTATTGGAGAACAGCCTTCTTTCAGAGGGTGAGTTGGCAGAAAATGATCATACTTGACTAATGACTACTAGAAAATTATGAATCATATGTCTAATATCTACATTAGAAAAATCAATTAATGGCAAGTAGATTTATTTTTATGTAAGGAATATTATACAATAAGAGATAGTCGTTATATTTTACATTTTCCTCTTGCATATAAACACTTCCTCTTCGGACAATCTAAAATCTTCATTATCTTGTCTTCCTTTCTTATATGTTTATTGGTACCTCTTTTCCAGTGAAGGACCCTTTGCTTCTGAACATTCTTTCCCTACAGAGCTTATCTACTTGGATGAATGTGGAAAGAATATATATTACTCTCCCAGGTAACATTCTATGAGACATTTGCAGTGAGTATTCTGCTTGGCTGTTAGGTACTTTATAGGCCTGAGTGACAATACTTTCACATAGTATATGGTTGGCATATTACACATCCCCTAATTAATTTAATGGGAATGTCAATCTAAATATAAGGATAAATTAAAACCTGATAAATAGCTTCAAAGCTACAGAAAATGCTTATAGCAACTGGAAGACTCAAAGCATTATAAAAACTTTTGGGCACTAAATCGGAGATGATTTTCTTTCTTTCTTTTTTTGCCTTGGCAATTTATTTGGCTCTATGCACCAAAGGAGAAGCCTTAAAGATAACAAAGCGTTTATGCACTATCACTTAAAATTTTCGGCTCATCCTTTAAGTGATTTTTCTTTTATGCAACCATACCCACATTTACCCAAGAATTTTAAGAAACCATTTAACAAGCAGAGATTGACGAAGTGAATATCAAGCCTGGGCTCAAGAGAAAAAGGACTTCAGCCTGGGTAAACATTTTTGTGGTGGAGAAAAACAAGGCATTCAAGAGTGGAGGCGATTAATGTTTCTGTTTTGAACTTCATGTTGTAAGACTCTCCAAACTCCGTGTGGGTGGAAAAATCTGAGGTTCAGGCTGAAACAGGAACTGCAATTCTCAGAAATCCCGCACAAGAACATCTTGTTTCTCATTTGAGAATTTGGTAAACAAGTTTGCTCCTGCAATAAACAGACACTGTGACAGTACCCTGCAGGAATTCTACTGCACATATTTGAAAATACAAACCTTCAAAGGCATATGTAGATTACACGTTTTTCAGGAACTAATATTCCTATGTTACTTCGAATCATATCTTGCTTTATATTTTAATCTTCCAAGCCTATTGCAAGGGACAGGTGAATTTCCATATTTACCTTAGAAAGAAATGGAAAAAGGTAAAGACATTAAGCTAAGTTTTAGATTTGAAATCGCCACCTAGAAATTGTTCCCTAGAAGCCAGCTAACTACTCTGAAGTTGTTTTCCTAGTCAACATATCATTTCTTATGTGTATTTATTCTGCTATATGTTTGCTCAAAAATAAAATGCAAAAAATAAAATAACACAAAAAATTAGCTACTGTACACTGAATGACAGAGCTTGGCAAGCAATGTCTTTGGCATCTTGTATACATTAACTGAATCCTCACAATAACTTTATGATATAGATGACAGTGAAGTTTCAGAAGTTGAAGCAGTAGGGATATAATGATATTTCTTGAAAATTTGCTCAACTTTTATGAAGGCCCTTTACATTTATACTTGAAATAAATATTACATAAGGTAGGGAAGCTCCTATGAAACTAAATATAAAAATAACACTGTCACTAAAAAAAGTCACAACATTTAGGATAAGGAAATTATACTTGAATACTTTGCTTTAATATAGATGATAATAATAAATTTAAAAATAGATAATTATCAATTATCTATTGGTAATTACCCCCTCAAACTGCCTCAGCTGTGAAATCTTACGTTGGTTTATAAAAATTCCCTGTAATACTCTTCCTTTTTTTTTTTTTTTTGAGATGAAGTCTCACTGTGTCACTCAGGCTGGGTGCCACTGGATGATTTACTGTGTCACCCAGTGGCATCATCTTGGCTTACTAGAACCTCCGCCTCCCAGGTTCAAGCAGTTATCCCACCTTAGCCTCCCCAGCAGCTGGGATTACAGGCACATGCCACCACACCCAGATAATTTTTGTATTTTTAGTAGAGATGGGATTTTACCATGCCAGCCAGACTGATCTCAAACTCCTGACTTCAGGTAGCCTGCCCGTCTTGGCCTCCCAAAGTGCTCGTATTATAGCTGTGAGCCACTGCACCTGGATGATCTTCATTTTATCGAAACACCTTGCAATTGCAACATGAAATAGCCTAGGATGCGTTTTTGGTGGCTTCTTATGTGTAATACAGAGTTTTCATGAACTACTGAGTATTTGTCAAAAACCGACATACAGTAAAACATCAGACAATATATGAACTAGAACTTAAGTATTATTTCATCACTTTTATGGGATTGCAGCATTTTGACTGCATTGTTGAAGAAAAGAGAAATATGTAAGACTAGAACAGGGGCCAGCAACCTTTTTCTGTGAAACGCCAGATAGCTATTACAGGCTTTACAGGCCGTACAATCTTGCTCACTCCCACTCAACTCTACTGTTGTAGTATTAGAAAAGCAGCAGAGACAAGATGTGAACAAATAGGCGTGATTGTGTTTTAACAAAATTTTACTTATGTATTTACTGCAGGCAATGTTCGGCAGGCAGGTCACAGTTTGCCAACTTCCGTGATACAATATGACTCCTCATCTCCCTACTATTAAATCTGAGGTTAATGAATGACTCAGTAAAGTAAAACTCAGGAGAATTTTAGTGATTTATTATTAGATTGTGCTTCTATGGAGGTCTAGTCTCAGCAACCTAAGAGGAAATACAACATTGCCTTACCTTCTGCTCATTAGTACTTTCCTCTGGATCCTACCTGGACAGCTCCTCTGGCTTACCTCTTCAGAACCAGAGCAAAAATAGCATTCAAAGAGGCACTCCAGCCTGGGTGACAGAGTGAGACTCCATCTAAAAAAAAAAGAAAAAAAAAAACAGTGATATAATTATATTCTTTACCCAAACTTGCTGACATACCCAATTTACAGATCTCTAATTCATTCAATGCATTTAGTTTTAGAAACCTTCCAATTTTGCAAACTATTTTACTGTACTTGCCTCCACATGTATATTTTCCTCTAGTGTATTTTGTTTTATTTTTTAAATGTCAATCTTCTCAAATATTACCATCCCATTTGCCTTGGCTCTTCCTAACATAGTATGTTGCCAACACAAACTTCTGTAGCATTTAACTAAATGTAAAAGAAAAAAAAAAGTGAGATCTAGTGCCATTTATATGAGATATAAAAATATAAAACTCAGGCCTATCTTCAAACAGTTTATAGATTAAATAAGTGACATCATAAGATGACATAATAAGAGTTTTCAGTATTTTTTCCTCACAGAAACATCAATTTGAACAACTAGCTGTGCTCAAAAGTGCCTTTACAAAAGCTAAGGAATCCAAATGAGAGATTATGGCACCTAGGTGCAGCACCGAACTAAGAAAAGACACATTGAAGAGGATAGAAAGAATAGTTTTATATTACCTGCATTATTCCTGCCCCAAGCCCACATACTGCAGTATAATGAGAGACACCCTTGCACGGGGAAAGGAGAAATAAACACTTAACTTTGCTGCAGACCCCAGTACCAGATCTATCCCAGTAAATCCAGCATGAAGCTGAACCCTGGCCCCAGTATCTATGTGTGCTTCCATGGCCCCAGACTTCAGCCCCACCCAGACAACAGGACAGCCCTCACAGCACCTGGTTCCAGACCCACTTCTGTGGACTGAGGCCCAAGACCCACCTCAATGACATGATATCTCTCATGGACCCTGATGCTGGGTTCGCTCATGCCAATTAGATGCCATGTCTACCCTAGTGCACCCAGGCTCCAGACACACCCTATGGACTCAGGCATTATGCCAGCCCCTGTGGACACAGGCACCAAGCACAGCCTCCTGCTAATCCAGGCACCAGGCCAGTCTTCCCAAAGAATCTAGCAACAAAACTACCCATAGACTCTGCCAGTTCATCTGCCGAGAATCTCTGAATGAGCTTACTGGAGTAGTGTCGTTCAAGCCAGTCTATAAAACCTGGAAGAGGTACCTATTTTTTCAAATGCATAATCACCAATGTAACGCCATAAATATGAATAATCAGGGAAATATAACATCACCCAAGAAACTAAAACACCAGTAATCAAACTCAAAAAAAGTGTAGTTCTACAAACTTCCTGATGAGGAATTAACAATGTTATCTTAAAGAAGCTCAATGAGCTAAAAATGAACAAAGATACACAACTAAATGAAAACAGGAAAGCAATACATGCACAAAATTAGAAGCTCAACAGAGATAGAAACCATAATTGTAGAGCTGAAGAACACAATAAGCTAAAAAAATTATAAACAGAGTTTCAACAGCAGACTTGAGAAAGGAGAAGAAAGAATCAGTGGGCTCTAAGACAGGTCATTTGGGATTATCCAGTCAGAGGAACAAGAACACAAATGCAAAAGAGTGGAGAAAACCTGTGTTGGAATACCATCAAGCAAACCTATATTCACGTCATAGAAATCTCAGAAGAGGCTGATAAAGACGAGGGGGCAAAAGTTTACTTAAAGAAATACAGAAAACATTACAGATCAGGAGATGAAAATGAACATCTGGAGAGAAACCTAAAAAACCAGGATAAATTAAAAATAAAGAGATTTTAACTGAGACACATAATCAAATTCTCAAAAGTCAAAGACAGAGAAAATATTAGAAGCAGAAAAAAAAAAAAGAAGAGTGACTTATCACATAAAAGGGAACCCCAACAATACTATCAATGGATTTCTAAGCAGAAATCTTGCAGCCAGTGAGAACCAGGATAATACATTTAAAGAACTAAAGAAAACACTGTCAACCAAGAAATCTATGCTTAATAAAGCTGTTCTTCAGAAATGAAGGAAAGAGAAACACCTTCCCAGGAATACAAAAGTTAAGGCAGTTCAACATATCTAGGCCTGACTTACAAGAAATGTTAAGGAAATGAAAGTTAAAATAAAATGATGCTTACTAACCACATGAAAACATATGAAAGTCAAGAATTCCCTGTAAAAATAAGAATATAGTTAAATTTGGAATATTCTAATATTATAATGGTGGTGTATAAATCAATTTAATATAAAAGTTAAAATACAAAAGTATTAAAAATAATATCTATGATACTTTTTAACAGATATTCAACATAAAGAAATGAAATTGTGATGTCAATGACATGAATTTGAGGGGAGAAGTTAAGATGTAAAGTTATTGTGTGTTGTCAAAGTTAAAATTGACTGCTATAACTGTAAGATACTTATGTAAGCCTCATGGTAACCACAAAGAAAAAATCCTGTAATCTTTATGTAAAAGATAAAGAATCAAAGCACATCACTACAAACAAAGCCCTCAAATACACACACACACACACACACACACACACACACACACACACACACACAGCAAAAGGAAAAAAGAAACAAAGGGTCTACAAAACAATAGGAAAACAATAAAATCGCTATAATAAATCGTAAGCTGTTAATCATTACTTTAAACATAAATAAATCAAATTTTCCAATCAAAAGGCAGAGTAGCTGAATGGATTAAAAAATAGCAACAGCAACCAGTGTCCAGCTATATACTGCCTATGAAAGATACACTTTACTTTTGAGGACACAACTGGAAACATGAAAAGATATTCTATATAAATGGTAACCAAAGGAGAATAGAAGTGCTTATACTTAGACAAAATAGAAACTAAATAAAAAACTGTCACAAGATCAAATAAATAATTATATAATAAAAAGGAGTCAATACTTCAAGAGGATATAAATATATGTGTATGTATGCATTCATCATAGTGATTAAAGATTATCAATCAATAGTGGTGAATTAACTATCAATAGTGATGAATGCATATATACGTATATATTTATATCCTCTTGCTAAATAAATAAAGCAAACAACAGAAAAAAAGGAGAAATAGACAGTAATACCCTAATAGTAGAATATTTCAATACCGCACTTCAAACAATGAATAGATCATTAGAAAGAAAATTATTAGAAAAGAAAAAGCTTGAATAATATTATAGATTAACTGGACCTAACAAATGTGTAGAGAACATTTCATCCAACTGCAGCAGAACACATTATTTTTATGTGCACATGGAATATTCTCTGGGATAGATAATACTTTAGGACACAAAATGTGTCTTAAAAATTTAAGAAGATTGAAATAATATCAACTGTGTTTTCTGACTACAATAGTGTAAAACAAGAAATCAATAATAGATGAAAATTGGAAAACTCATAAATATGTACAAATTAAAAATACATCCCTGTATATATGTGTTGTTTAATTTGCACATACTTATGAGTTTTCCAATTCTAGCAGATATTTAAAGAGGAGTTAATTGTAATGCTTCTCAAACTCTAACATATTTTACATTGCCAGCATTATCCTAACACCAAGGCCAGAAGAAGATGCTATAAGAAAAGAAAATGAAAGGCCAATATTACTGATTTACACATATGCAAAAGTCTTCAACAAAATAGTAGCAAAAAAATTCAACAGCACACCAAAATTATCTTACATCATGATCCAGTGAGATTTATGCTTGAATTACAAATATGTCTAGATATATACAAATCAATAAATGTGTCATGTGACATTAACAGAATCTTAATTATTTTAATGCATCACATTAATCAATGTAGCAAAAAATTATATGATTATTTCAATGGATGCATAGAAAGCATTTGACAAAATTTAAAATTATTTTATAATAAAAACTCTCCATAAATTAGGTATAGAAGGAAGTACCCCAACATAATTTAAAAATTAGACGTTGAGAAAAACTTCAGAATTTTGCACATGAAAGAGAAGTATCAGAGTAGAAAGGTAAACCAGAAAATGGGGAAAACATTGCAAATTATATATTTGA
The DNA here is from genome assembly GCF_009761245.1 of Sapajus apella. Lineage (NCBI taxonomy): Eukaryota > Metazoa > Chordata > Mammalia > Primates > Cebidae > Sapajus > Sapajus apella. The sequence goes on along the minus strand of NW_022437041.1, from coordinate 280,616 downwards.
TATGCGATTAATATCCAGAATACTTAAAGAACTCTTAAACTCAGCACAGAAAAATGAACATCCTGATTAAAATATAAACAAAGGTCTTGTTCAGTTATTTCAGAAGGCATTTCTCTAAAGAAGATATACAAATGGGCAAGAATCACCTGAGAAGATGCCCAACATTCCTAATCATTAGGGAAATGGAAATCAAAACTACAATGAGATATCACCACACACCCATTAGAATGACTAATATCAAAAAAGCAGAAAGTAACAAGTGTTGGTGAGAATACAAAAAAATTGAGACTCTTGTGCACTGTTGGTAGAAATACAAAATGGTAATGCTACTTTGGAAAACAGTGTGATTGTTCCTCAAAAAATTAAAAATTGTATTACCATACGATGCAGCAATTCCACTTCTGAGTGTATGCCCAAAATAATTGAATTCACTCTTCAAGAGATATGTGTACATCTATACTCCTAGCAGCATTATTCACAGTACGCAAAATGTGAAAGCAACCCAAGTGTCCATAAACATAGGAATGAATAAACCAAATGTGGTATCCATACACAATGGAATACTATGAAGCTTTAAAAAGGAAGAAAATATTGACACATGTTACAACATGGATGAACCTTGACGACAATGTGCTAAGTGAAATAAGACAGTGAAAAAAAGGCAAATGCTGTATGTTTCCACTTACATGAAGTACTTAATCAAAATCATAGAGACAAGTAGAAGGATCGTTACCAAGGGCTAGCGGGAGGGAAGAATGGAGAGTGATTGTTTACTGGGTATAGAGTTTCAGTTTTACCGGATGAAAAGTGTTATGGAGGCAGATGATGGTGATGGCCATGGTTGCGCAACAATACGAGTGCATTTAATGGCACCGAACTGACATTTTAAAATGGTTAAATTGATAAATTTATGTTAATGTATTTCGTCACAATAAAAAATTGTGAAAATTGTGTACAATGTTCTTAATTAAGGGCATAATATCAGTATGCTGATTACAAATTTCAAACAAAAACAAAGTTTTTGGACACTGTCTAAATTATGCATTAGAAATAAAAAGCAAAAAAAAATCTAGCTATATATGAATTGGAAGAGCATCTGAGAACGGTTCTTTCTTGTTAGTCTGTTACTTTATATATGAAAAAAGGATGCAGCAGTTGCCATGGCAAACTTCTGGCTCTGCTGAATGCTAGAACCTGGTATATAAGCCTAGGATTTGATATAAAATGTAGTTTCAAATCTCATTTAGTAACATGAGTACATTGCAACATAAGGTACATTCAGTAACTTGAGGCATATTGTACATCTACAGCTAACTCTCTAAGTTTTTTGGTCATTGGAATTCATTTGTATTCATCTCAGTATTCTATAGTATAATAAATGCATGGCATTCATGTTAATGACATATACTTCATAAAAGTTTTATTATCTTTCTGCATTAATTAAGCCTGAATTAATGAACACTTTCAAAGTTTTGCAACAGTTGAATCACCAGTTCCCATCAAGCATGACTGAAGCAGAGTTAGTTCATTCTGAATCCTAGAGCCCCTCCACACACACACACACACACACACACACACACACACACACGCGCAAATCAAGAAAAGAGATACATAGAATTTCAGTCAATTATAATATTGAGTATGCAGTGTGTATTGGCAGAAATGCCAAATTTCAGGTGGAATTTAAATCGAAGATCAATTTCTGGATTCATTTTGCTCCAAATTTTAAGTAGATGGATTTTTTTTTCATAATTTTTATCATTATTTTAAAAGTTTTGAACAATTGTAATGTGAAATTTACCTACATTATACCATTTTGGAAGTGGCGTCTGCATTCAGGGCTGCATTTCTGAGTGGTTTAGATGTGGTGGGTGGATGGGACCTAAGGTAAAATATAATGTAATGCTAATTATCTTTCCTCATGTAATTCCAGAACTAATCCTTAAAGGGAAACATGGTTCCCCGTCTCGTTCTGCAAGTATCAAAATAGAAATTTAAAGAGGTTCATCAAAGTTGCTAAAGGTAGAACCAGGATGCTGCTGTAAAATTTCTGATTCTAAATTTAATCTGCTTCTTCTAACTGGATAACTAATGAGGTCTTTGAATAACATAGAAAGAATATGAATTAAATTGAAACCATCTACACAGCCTACTATCTCTACTGACATGACTTTAGTATTCCACTGTCCTCACCAACAAAGCCTTGGTATTTTAAGAAAATAAATGTTATAAATTACTTTATTGCATATTGCGGGAACTTCAAGTCTTCAACAGAAAGCAGGAAACAACGGTTTACACTCTGAGGTTCTGTGAACCTTTGCAACAAAATCTTCATCTTTCTGTGTCTACCAGTTCTACACTACTAAACATGATCTTTCCCTAATCCTAACCAAGCATGCCTTCCCCATACCCTAATTCCACATTGAAAGATCAGTCTTGCAGCAAACTTCAGAATCTCAATAAATATCCAAAGGCATTCTTCCACCCTCTAAGATGCCACTAAGATTGTTGGAGTAATGCTCCCTCTTACCACAGCAAGCAATAAACAGCTTTGTCTTATTAGAATGGTTAACTTTAGTGATATTTTAGGGAGACAGCTTTTGATAGATAGAAGTTTGTTTGGATTGAAGGAGAATGAAATATGAGTTTGAGTTCCATGTGGATAGAAATGGCTTCGGCCTTTTACTAGTATCTCAAAAACCATCCTTTCTTGGAGTTTCCTCTAATCCTCTGCTCCAAATCTGAATTTAATATCTGTGGGATCAGAGAACTCTGTGAAAACCTCATTATATCACTTTGGAAAGAACCTATATACTACATGCAGCATTTATGAAGCATTCAAGTAAAACCTTATTAGTCCTACCCAATTACTGAGCTGGAAGATCACCATCAGCACTGAAGCTACCTGCAGTCTCCTGCCCCAAGTCATCCTACTGCCTTTCCCCACCCATAGAGATGACACTGTCCTGTTTTGCCACTCGAAGGTATTTTTTCAAGATAAACATTAAAATAATTTTAGCACATCTGTATGTCTGACTATATAATATACTGTTAAATTAATTTTTAGTTTTAGAAGAAGAAATAGCCTCTTTCTCTAACTTTCCTTTAATACTAAATATAATGTTTCTGAGATTTCCCTCTGTCATGGGTAGCTATTGAATTTTCATTTTTACTGTTGTTTTTAAAACATTTTTCACACATTTTGTGGGGTTAGAAAAAAGTTATACTAAGTTTAAAGTAATTGCCTTAAAAAGAAATTCTTATCAGGAAAAAAAAATTCCTCTCTCTTTTTTTTTTTAATGTGGGCACCCTGATAGAACTTCAATGATTGTGAAAGACATGCTCCTATGATATTATAATGTAAATATTGGTTTTTGTCCACAGTTCCTGGCTAACTCCCCTGGCCCTTGCCACACTCTTCTGTTATAATATTGGGTTCCTTTAGCCTCAGACGCAGGCCTCAGAAAAGAGAATCTCTCTCTCTGACCTTCTTACATCTTCCTTTCACCTGCTACTTTTCTCCCAAAGCAGAATGTTAATCTTCTCTGCCTTTCCATCCTGGAGCTGGCTGTGATCTACCTTATCTGATTGTGGGGTCATAAGAGCTTTATTTCAGAAAGGGTCCCACTCCATACCCTGGAGGAAGACATGCTGCACAGAAAAGCCAAGAAGACCCTGAATAGACAGGCCTTGCTGGGTTTCCCTACCCATCCTGTTATGTTAGATCATGTGTCTTTTGTCCAGTCACAATTCTCAGTCGTGCCTGTACAGCAAAATCCCCATAAGAGGCCCAAGAGGACAGAGTTTAGAGACCTTCCATATAGCTGAACATGTGGAGGTTCCTGGAGGGTGGTGCACCCTGGGAGGGCATTGAAGCGCCATGCTCCTTCCCATACCTTACCACAGGCATCTCTTTAACTGTATCCTTTCAAATATCATGTCCTTTACAATGAACTGGGAAATGTAAGTAACTGAGTTGTGTGAACTGGTCTATAAAATTAATGAAACGTATGAAGAGGGTTGTGAGATCCCCTATTTATGGCCCGTTGGTCAGAAGCAGAGCTGAAACAACCTGCAGCTTGTGGTGGGCAGTCTGGTAGGACTGAGCCCGCAACCTGTGAGATCCGATGTTGTCTCAAAGTAGATAATATCAGAATTGAATTGGAGGACGCCTAGCTAGCATCCACTGCTGAATTCATTGCTTGCTTGTTAGTACGGGGGAAATCCCCATACATTCAGTCATAGAAGTCTTCTATGTTGATGGTTGTGGTGTGATAGCAGAGAAAAAAGTTTGTGTTTTTTGCCATTCAGATCCCTGGTGCAATGTCAGGAGAGGGAAAATAGGAAAAGAAGCTCTATTTCTCTTCTTGTACTATGATGAGAGAAATGGTGGTTGTGGGCTGACTTCTAGAAAGGGAAAGTCCCATGGGCCAAAGGTGGCCCCTGACTGTGGGCTAACAGCCTGTGACGTATGGAGAAAGACACCAGTGAGAAAATGCCTGCAATGTACCAGTCTCACTGTGTCCTCTCTGGTGCCCTTCCATTATCCCTAACTCTTATGTAAAAAGTCTATTACTAGCAAGATCTGTGTTCGTAGAGCTTCAGGATATGAAATAAAAGTGGCAGTAAACCATCCCTAGGACAAAGATATGTGGAAACAACACAGTAGCTGCAGGAGGGAAGATGATATGATAGAAATGGAGAATTTGACACTAAAAAGGAATTTGGAATAAGCACTATTCAGGCATAAGAGATAGCCATGGAATTGCTCAAAAATTGGAGGCAGGGGCATCACTAAACATCCCATAGTGGGTGTAATAAGGGCCAAAGCCACTTTATCTAGAGATTGAAAGAAAGTGTGAGTTTCAAAAGGCTAGACAACTAGGGACTGACAATTACACACTGAATTGTAATTACTGAACTTTTCCGTTTCCCCCACAGAAACTCTAAGGATTGGTTTATATTTTCTCTCTCCTTAAGCCTGTGTATTTATATTTTATGAATAAATGAATAAATAATAGAAATAAATAAATAACTTTTGGAATAGAAGCAAAGACTTCAGAAAGACCAAAGTGGAAGATACAGTATGAAAGTCATCTATTATATGTAGGATTTTAAATGGAGATGCAGATGAAAGAGAAAAGTTCATATAAAAAGAAGAGAAAGATGTCAAGTTGGGGAACAATCCTATTAGGAGTAGGAGGTGAAAAAGCCCTTGCTCTGTGTATTAGTCCATTTTTAGGCTGCTGATAAAGACACACCCAAGACTAGGCAATTTACAAAAGAAAGATGTTTCTAGGACTTAATAGTTCCACGTGGCTGGGGAGGCCTCATGATCATGGTGGAAGGCAAGGCACAGCAAGTCATGTCTTACATGGATGGTGGCAGACAAGGAGAGAGAATGAGAACCAAGTGAAATTAGTTTCCCCTTGTCACATCAACAGATCTCATGAGACTTATTCACTACCATAAAACAGAATGGTGGAAACTGCCCCCATGATTTAATTATCTCCCACTGGGTCCCTCCCACAACATGTGGGAATTATGGGAGAACATTTAAGATGAGATTTGGGTAGGAGCAGAGAACCAAACTGTATCACCCTGTGACATGTATATAAAATCCACCAGCTCTACTGATTTCACTATTCTGGTGTCACTTGCCCTACTTCTGACTTGTGGAGTCTGTTTGCAAGAGTTATTCTCCACTAAACAGATTATCTTGGTTTCTATGGTAAGACAGGGAAGAAATATCGGCAACTAGGTGGAGTCACTAACTGTCTGTTCATGGTGCCTCTATGGTGCTTTCCTGTGACCGAGACTGCAGGTGACCAGGTCCAAATATGGTTTGAGTTGTCTTGAGAAATTTTGATTTCATTTTTGTTCTTATTCCTTGCTGGCTCCAGGTCATCCTCCTCTTTTCACTAACTTTGATTACTGAAATAATATTTAAGATCCAATCTCCTTGATCATTCTACCTGGACAATGTACAATTCCAAGTGGAATATTCAAAATTAAAAACATGCATTATAAAGAATAAAATATCTTTCTTACTCTCCGAAGAAACAAATAAGGATCCCCTAAAGGATGAAACAATTGCAATGTTCTCTAGAATATAATGAGTTTAAAGCTTAACTTCAAACTTGGTGCAGAGAAAATCCAGGGACTGTGGACCCACAGCATAGGCACCACCTGGGAGTTTGCTAGAAGTACAGACTCCCAGACCTTGCCCCAGACTTATTGAATCAGAATCTTTATGCAATTCTCTGGTTATTAATAGGCACCCACATTTTAAAGAGCATTGTACCAGAGTACTGAAGAAAACCACCAGAACCTCCCTTGGCAACAGTGAAGAACTACGGAGAGTCAAAGGCAAAGGTGGATCCTCTCACCACCTCCCCCACACCCTTTCGCCACCAGAGTAGTTTGGCTTTAGTCTGTATCTTTTATGTATTGAGATTCAATGTCAAACTTTAAAAGTAATCTATTGCTTACATGATATTTAAAAATCATCTTTCAGTGCAGTAAGCAGAATTATCTTTAGTCCAAAAGTAACCTACAATATTTTCCAACCTGTAGGCTAGGGCTGCTGGTGGATAGACCCACCCACACCCATCCACATCTGCTTTGTCTGGAGCCTTAATTCTTAACATCTTACACTATTTTAAAAATACTTGTAGATGCCATTAAAATAATGAAACATACTCACTTAAAAGTGAAAATTAAACAAAGAAGGATGGGGGTATCCAATAAAAGCTTGATAGTGGCCTGCAAATGGAGAAATAAGGAAGATTAGAAACTAAAATCTAAATCACAGAAATTGGAAGAAGAGTGGTTTTCCAGTAGCAGATGGTCAGCAGTGGCAAATATTCGAAGAAGAGAAGCAGAAACAAATGTGTTTAGGAGATACTCAAATGTAACTTCCACACAGTTTTTAGTTGTGGATTTATTTGTCTGTCACAGGAAGCAGAATGCAGTGGGTTATGTCATTTTATAACCATAATAACATTCGGAGTCAAACCAGCTGCCTCAGCTTGTTGCTGTGACCTCAAACGCAACAGATGAGGAGTGAGTAAGGAACATTGGATTTGGCAATTAGGTGGTTATTAGAAATCGTGGAGAGAGCAGCTTCAATGAATAATAAAGATGAACTCCAAACCGCCTGGGGGTGAGAACAGGAAGCTAGCACAAAGGCACATTTAGGTGCTCTTTCACTCTAACAAACATTTTACTAAGGGAAAACAAAAGTAGTTTGAATAGATTCCAGATTTAGGGACAATTTTTTTTTAAATGCTGGAAAGATAAGCAAGCTTGTATATTGAAACAAAGAAAATAGAGAAAAGAATTGAAGAGAAAAAGGTCAAAAGGGACGGAACTAGTTCTCATGAGAGACTCACTGACATAGGCAGAATAAAATGGGAACGTTTCTGCTCTACTCTCTTTCTGACAACTATTGTTTGATACAAATGCTTAAACATATAATGAAGTCGAGAAAATGTTTCAGTGAACACCTATATATGCAGCACTGTGTAATACCACGAATATTTAACTCTATTTGTTCTATCATGTCTATTTATGACTCAACCCTTTCATTAATCTTATTTTTGATGCATTCTGATGTAAATTGCTTCCCACTATAAACTTCGTTATGAATTTCATTAATAGAAGTTTAATATTCGTTTGGGTGTGTAGTAATATCTCATTGTGCTAATAGTGTTGGGTTTTGTTGTACAGTTTGGTATTAGAAGGTAATCTTCCATACCATTCATATTACAGCCCTTTTAACAGATTACAATTGTTAGTTTATATTTGTCACCTCACCTAGAATGAACACCATACAGACAAGGCCATGTTGTATTACTCAAAAGAAATTTTTTTGAGATCAAATTTATATAGAATGAAATGCAAAACTTGGCATGTAAATTAACTGAATTTCAACAAATGTTCATGTTTACATAACCCAAATGTCTATCAAGATGTAGAACCTTCCCACCACTCCAGAAAGTTTATTCATGTCTATTCCCAGCCAATCCCACCTCCATGCACCCAGAGTCACCCACTGTTCTGATGTTTTTCCATGCAGATTATATTTGCCTGTTCTAGAACTTCATATAAATGGATTAGTGCAGTGTGGATTCATTTGTACAAGGCTGTCTTCACTCATCAAAATGTCTTCAGGGGACATTCATGCTACTGGGTGTACTAATAGTACATTGCTATTCAATTCTTGTAGAAGTCTTTTTAGGAATATGTTTTTTCATGTATCTTGAGTAAATGCTTTGAAGCAGAATTACTGGGTGTTAGAGTAGTTGTATATTAAAAGAAGCAGACGTACCTTTTCACAAAGTCCTTGTGTCATTTTACACTCCCATCAATAACATATGAGAGTTCTTCTTCCTCCGAATCCTCTCCAACATTTATTACTTTTGGCCTTGCCACACTGCTGGGGGTGTAGTAATATTGTCACGGTGCCAATAATGTTGGGGTTTTGTTTATTTCACATTTTGGTATTTGATGGTAATCTTCTATAGCACTCATATTATAGCTCTTTTAACAGAAGAGTGTAATTGTTCGTGTTTGTTAGCTCACCTAGAATGAACTCCTTACAGACAAGGCCATGTTGTATTATTCTTTATTTCTTGCTAGTATTTGCCCCAGTGACTATGTTCGATAAATGCTTGTTTAATCTAATTGAATCAAACATGTTCTTGCTGGCAGTTCTAGCAGTGGAGAAGTCAGCATGGAAGCATCTCCCTCCCCCTTCTTGTCTCTTTTTAGAGGATCAGTTTGCCAGTGGCACTATGAATGAATATAGAAAAGAATGACAGTCCCACAGTTGGCAAAAACAGCATGGTATGTTCCAACTGAAAGCAGAAATAGGCTGGGAGTTGACTCTTCTTAATATTTAGGTACATGTTTAAGAGTAAAGCTTGCCTCTGAGAGGGACGTTTCAGGTAGGCTTTTATCAATTATATTTCAGCCATCTGGACTTTTACTAATAGATACCACAGCAACTACAATGTGGACAATAATGAGAAATTAAAACACAACTTCCATGGAATAACAAAAGATATTTTATTTCCTTGAAAACAGCACAAAGCTGAAGGCTAAAGGCTGTTTTATTTGTATGCAGTAATCCATAAGAAATGTGATAAAAATCTTTGAAGCCTATTACGTTGTTGTTATACACCTCCCCAAAAAATCAAATAAAGCACCGACACAGCTTTGGCTTAGAAACATCTGAAAATAATCATGTACCATGCCTCTGAGTTTATTCATATAAGATTGTAACATTATTTGTCAATTACTTCCAAGAGTACATGGACGAAAAGCAAACTTTACAAAAAAAGTATAAAGATGATAAATGCAGAATGATTTGTGAAATTATGAATCAAGAAATTCTTTTGTTGTAACAATAAAATAGATGATATGTCAGAAACATTTTCAAAGAAAAAGGTTATTATTTGCAGTATCCCTAAATACTTCTGGTCCACAGTATTTTTCAAGCATTTATGAAATATTAGTATATGCCCAGTTACCAAGACTGGATATATGCCATTCAGAATGTGATATCTGAGAATGAAGTGATTCTACCTGTTAGAGTTCTTTTCACGTTTCTTCTCATTCCTCTGCTAAGATTTGAAAGATAGCACTCTAATCAGGAGAAGCGGAAAGTGGATAATGAAAATATACTGAAGCCTCCACTAGTTGTCCACAAAACGTTTTCCTTTCTGGAATGGCTCTGAGCCATTGGTGAGACATGGGCCACATTGCATTGAAGAACAACCATATATTGATTCTCAATAGAAAAGTGTGAACAAAGTGTGGAAGTCTGCCCTGATTCAGACTACCTTCAGGGCAAAACTGTAATGAAGAAAACAAGGCTTCTCTGCTGTATGTATTTCCCTGGATTTGAATGGAGAGGATTCCATGGCGTTTGGACGGTAAAGCTACAAGGTGGAAGAAGTAAATTCCTCGACTGGTATGCAGACAATAGGCAGGGTTCTTACTAGGAATACGTGCACTTGGCTGTTGAGTGATGACTTTTATTTTGTTAAACTACTGAAGCTTTACTAACTATAAAACAAAGGGCCAGTGGTGACCTTTGTTATTTCAGTATTCTAACCAAGTTCGCACAGCTTAGAACAACAACAACAACTAGGATTTTAACCCAGGTCTTCCTGGCTTCCAAATCCACACTACAGGTTTATCACACACATCCTTGTAAGTCATAACATAAACTTTTCAGAAATATAAGAAACCTTAGAGATAATTAAGTTCCAAGTTGCTAATTTTGTAAAAGAGAACTGTTTAAGTGATTTAGTGGAGTTCACATAGGTCTTTAGGTGAAACAGGAAAAGTTCCCTTTTCCCCCTGGTAGGGCGTGCGATGGGAGTGTGGCTCACTTCTTCAGTGCCCTGCTGCTCCAACGTCCAGGCCGGGCATACGGACGGGCAGGCTGTGGGGCTCCCACCACAGCAGTGGGAGCCAATGTCTCCACAGCAGTGTCTAGGGGCGAATGTTCGCAGCTCCTGAAGCCCCAGTGGGCGTGTGTTACGGGTGCACTTTTAGTTTTGCTGTCTATGGGCGGCTTGTGTTCACCAGCTCAGCTAGACCCTCTACCGTGTCACAAGGACAGAGGGCTTCCTGTACCCCGGGTTCTTGACTTGGCGTGCTGGAAGAATCGGGTCACTCCTGGGCTTGGAGAAGGAGTGCAAGGTCTTACTGAGTGGAAGTAGCTCTCAGCAGATGGGGGAGCCAGAGGAAGGTGGTTTTCCCCTGGAGTTGGGCCAGTCGGTGGCCCAGGCTGTCCTCCCACTGCCCCAGCCAAACGCCACGTCCTTCTGCTGGTCGATGGCCTCCCCGCGGTCCGCTGCCTGTCAGTGCACTCTCCCACTGGCATTTTTCCCTCAACGTCTTCCCGATCTCCAGCCACTTACATTCTTCCGTCCATGTGTTCTTTCGCTATCCAACAGCTTCTGCCTGCCTGCTAGGGTCTGGGGGCGGGGGGTGTTTATAGGCCCAGGATGGGGGTATGGCAGGCCAGGGTGGTCTTGGAAAATGCCCACATTTGGGCACCATGGCAGAAGTGCCTGTCCTACCTAGGTCCATGGGTGTGGAGTCCCATCCAGGGACCACACCAGCCTCTACCCAGCACTTCCCTTCCCCACTTCTTTATTTACACGGACCACGCTCTTCCCTTCCCAGCACTCCCTAACATAAGCAACAAATTTGGGAAAAGCTGATTCAATATTTTTTTCACTATACCATAATATTGAAATGAGACATATTTATTTTTAAAAGGCTCAATTTATAATATATATTAATTAATGCAAGGAAGTGATTCTCATTATAGTTAGGATTTATCCCTGGCTCTATTACCAAAAAAAATATATATTTACTCATAAAGGACAGAAAAAGCTGTGCATGTCACTGTCTCTTCTAGTTTATCGTGTCTCCTGTTTTATGTATTTGTTAACCTTCTGCTTACTGGAAGAAGGCTGATAATTACTTTTAAGCTACGGGGTTTCCATCATGTCATACATAAAATACTGTAGAGTGAAACATAACTCTTCAACATAGACTTATGAATTGTAAGCATTCAGAAAACTTTTAGAGTTCTTATGTTACAAACTTCTTATTTTACAGCTAACGAAACTGAGGGTTAGGGAGTTGAAATAATTTTCCCAAATATACAAAACTAATTATTCAGAAAGCTAAAATAGACTGCAGATATCAGCCTCTTCTTACCTTGCAGCCTCAAATATGAAGTAAAATATGAATTTTAGAATTTTTTGGTAACATAAATATACTCAAAATTTTAAAAATCACAGAAATTAAGAAAAATAAGGCAATAAGTCTCAATTTGAATATTCATAGCAAGAAAAAGTCATGGTAATCAAGAAGAGTATGAGAAAATAATTGTAAAATTGCTGTTAATATTTACTAATAAATGAGTAATGTAAAATGGGTTCCATTACTAAGATTCCACATAACAACTCTCTTTATTATGCCCCTCATTCCATTCTAGTTATAGTCTTTTCAGGTCTGCTAAAAAAGGTTTGGTTCTAGCTATAAGAAAGTATGTATAAACCTTGATATTTGTTTGTTTCCCTAACAAAATTCCCGTGAAGTATCATCAGAGAGAAAAAAACCTCCCACAAGTCTCTTGTTCATTGTGCAATTACCAAAAAAGTGGTAAAATCTATTCACATTTTCTTTCAATTTCAGTTTAAGCGACCAGGATGTGAAATCATAAATCATGAGTCTCTGAAACCATCTTGCTGGATGAACACCAGCATGACAAACCCTGGAGTGCTCATTAGTTCAAAGTTTTGGCTGCTCGAGACTCACATCAGTTACCCAACAGTGAGCGTTTGATGGAAAAGGTCTTTGCAGGGGCTGAAAACTCCACTACTAAACATTTGCCAACTATAGAATAAAAGCATGTATTGGTCTTCCAGAAAGAAAATGAGCAGTTATTTTCATACTATTATTGAAAGCCTGACAGATGCAATTATGAAAGTTCTCTGATTAGGAATGGGAGGCTGCTATAGGAGAGAGACTTAAAAGAGAGTGAATTATAAGTTGTCACAATTTGGCTGGCCTGCCTTCTTTTCTTTCTTTCTTTCTTTCTTTCTTTCTTTCTTTCTTCTTTCTTTCTTTCTTTCTTTCTTTCTCTTTCTTTCTTTCTTTCCTTTCTTTCTTTCTCTCTTTCTCTCTTTCTCTCTTTCTCTCCTCCTCTCTTTCTCTCCTCTTCCTTTCTTTCCCGAGACAGAGTATTACACTGTCACCTAGCCAGGCTGGAGTGCAGTGCCATGATCTCAGCTCACTGTAATCTCCGCCTCCTGGGTTCAAGTGATTCTCCTGACTCAACCTCCCAAGTAGCTGAAATTATAGGCTCCCATCACCACACTCAGCTAATTTTTTTGTATTTTTAGTAGAGACAGGGTTTCACTATGTTGGCCAGGCTGGTGTCAAACTCCTGACCTCGTGATCCACTCGCCTTGTCTTCCCAAAGTGCTGGGATTACAAGTATGAGCCACCAAACCGGCCTGGCTTATCTTTATTATTACCTCATTGCATTCAGTGGACTTAAATGTAAATATTGAAATGCACTGAAGTTTGGTGTGCTTTGCTTAAGAACATAAAGAAAGTAAATACAAAAAGAAATAATAATGGATGTAATTAAGACTATGGAGAATCCAGCTGAACTGGAAAGAAGAACCCTTAAGTAAACTAAGGTCTAATTTTACAAGGCCAAAATTTAACAATTTGATGGAAGTTATTTCCAAACTACCAGGATCAAATGGTTATTGGTGATTTAAGCTGCAAAGATAAAGAACCATTACCTAATCTCACTTTTTTTTACACTGTATTTATGGAAACTAACATTATTTTTTAGTCATAACTGAAACTAGAAGCTTTTAACTTGGACCTCACAGAGCAACTAACTCCACCACCTTCCCAAAGGAAGAAAGATTTTGGATAAAACTGTCGTACCTACAAGGCCGGGTTCGGTGGCTCATGCCTGTAATACCAGCCTTTTGGTAGGCCAAAGTTTATGGATCACCTGAGGTCAGAAGTTCGAGATCAGCCTGGCCAACATGGGGAAATCCCATCTCTTCTAAAACTACAAATAAATTAGCCGGGCATGGTGGCAGGCTACTGTAATCCCAGCTACTCTGGAGGCTGGAGCAGGAGAATCACTTGAACGTGGGAGGAGGCAGAGGTTGCAGTGAGCCAAGATTGTGCCCCTACACTCCAACCTGGGCAACAAGAGCAAGACTCCATCTAGAAAAAAAAAAAAAAAAGTGTTGCACATGCCAAATGTTTGACAATTACTGGTTTTGAGAGACAATCGGGAAAATCTGTCTCATCTTATACTCTCATTTTTCATTGTCCAAATTGAGTTACTTTCCTAAGTGGGCCCTTCTGCTCCATTACTACTCAATTCCTCTGTACACAGCACTCAATATCTCATTGATACAACTCTATCTTATGTAGCTGTAGAGTCTGATGGTCCCAATTTCTCTACATTCATAGACATCTTTAATATTTAGAGTACAGCTGCTTTGCTCTGTCTTACATATGGTACCTGGGTTGTTTGAGGCAGAGGGGTATGTTATATGGAGGCTGTATCTAAAGTTTCAAGATCATTTTAGTATTTAGAAACTTGAATGTACTGCCAGTTACCGTAAAAGGAGGAGATTTGAGAGTTTCCAAAACTTCAGAAACAGTGTCTTGCCTATAAAATTGGTGATGAAAAGTGGTCTACCCAAATGTTCGGCTTCCAATGCTTACTTCAACACTTTGGATTAAGTCACTGTTGGCTGCCTATAATGGCTACAGAACAGGCCTGACTAATAACCTGGATTCTGAAGCTAAGGACTGGCAAAGGGGTAGATCCTGCAAGTTCTCAGTAAGCTTCTTGACTCCATTAATTAGACATCTAGTCTTTTTAAATGAAGACTTTAAAAATAATCTCTGGTATCCTTGGTTGTGCTGTAACACCCAATGGAGGAAAAAAATGAAGAAAATGATAGAAAATATATTTACTATATCAATGTGATCATGAAATAATGTAATGTGAATTGGGCACGTTACAATTATGACTGTCCTTATGGGATGTGTCTATGGATGAGAGAATAGAAAGTGACTGTAGTTCGCTTGTAAAATGCTTTAGTTAATACAACAAGATGCTTACTTTCATTTGAGCATCATGAATTGTTTTGATGCAACGTGATGCTGGAACACAGATGTCAGGCATATTATGCCTTTCAGGGATGGCCCCAGGCCTTGCTAAATTCCATGGAAATGTGGGATGATTTTCTATTCCAAATTAGCTAGGGCAAAGCAGAGAGGATTCTGAAGGAGGCATCTTAGCAAGAAGAGTGTCTTTCACGATTTAATTTCCATAGCAATTTAAGGAAATGGTGTGGGGGCGGGGACAGGCAGCAAGATGGTAGAATAATTGCTCAGATCTGACAGGGTGTGAGAAAGCTGAGCAGTTTCATGTGCATAATATTAACCTCCACACATTTCCAAAATGGCCTCTTTATTCAGCAGAAATATTCTCAACATCTATGAATAGCAATTTTCAAACTAAGTGGCATCATGACAGGTCAGAAAATGCCACAGGGCATAACAAAATATATATTTTCAAACTCAATCTGAAGTTTCCTGTAACATCAAGTTAAGTGGTTTTAAAATATATACTGACATCTCTCAAAGATTATAAACTTGTAGTTACTTCTGCCTTTTGTTTTATTAGAAATTTACAGTGACAACACTCAAATAAAATCTGACTATGGCTATACACTAAGATGATTCTTTTACATGGAATTTAAACATATAAAAAGTGGTAAAAATTGGGTGTTAGACAGAATTCAGCCTTTTATAAAATAGCCTGTGTTTACAAAGATAGCTCTATGCATTATACAGAAGATACAATGTAATGCTATGAGGCGGGTTGAAGAAGTGACTAAAGCTATATCTTTGAAACCAGGTTCATGGGGATGTTAGTCCCAGTTCTGCCACTCATCGGCAATGAGAATTGGATGAATCAATTAACTTCCTGGATCTCCATTTCCTTGTTTGCAACAAGAACAATAACACCACTTTTTAGGATTATCAAGAAAACTAGTTTCAGCATAGGCGAGGTTTCTCTCACAAGACCATATTATAGAAGGCACTCAATAAATGATGCTTCTTCTTTATTATCATCCACAAAGAACCACATACATTTTTGCATTCTGTCTGCCTCATAAAATTAGATAATAAGATTATAATTTAATAAATGAATAACATTGTGATTCTTATTTTCTTTATCATTAAAAAACGAAGTTAAATGCAGGTAAAATAAAGTGGACCAAATTACAATTCTTAGTTGACTTGATAACATAATTGCTGATTCAGGGTCTCTTTGTGTGCTATAAACACAACTTGAGTCCTTCTGAGAATAACAGCTTGAAACTTATATTTAAAATTAACAGGGCAGCCTGGGCAGCATAGCAAGGTCTCATCTCTACACAAAAATAAAATATTAGTTAGATGTGGTGGTACACAGCTATGGCCCCAGTTACTCGGAAGGCTGAACTGTGAGGGTCACTTGAGGCAGGGAGGTCGAAGCTGCAGTTGGGTGTGATTGCAGCCCAACTACACCCCAGCCTGGGTTACAGAGTGAGACCCTGTCTCAAAAGAAAAACAAAACTAAACAGGAAAAATATTTTAAAATGCATATTGATTGGATGAACCAAAATATTTTAACAAGTAGATCCCAGAAAATAGTTTTTGAAATTTCTATCTTTAAAAAAAGTGATTTTAGATAAAATGACTTATTTTAGAGACAAAAAAATCTAGCTCAATTTGGATCACTCCACTCTTCTGGCTAGCTATCGGCCTCTCCATAGCATATGACAAAATGTCCAAATTCTTACCTGCATGTTCAATACATTGTCCCATTATTTTTTCTATCCGTAAATTTGTTCCATTGTTTCTTCTACCAATGTTTTCCACACATCCTTTATGTATATTGAAGTGTCACTCAAAATGAGCTTCTCATTTCACACATGTCATAATTGAAGACCTCTGTGCATACAGTCACTCTGTTTAGAGTATTTTACAATCTCCTTTACCATTCTCATGCCATCTACATGTCTTAATGACATAAATTCCTAAAATATCAGTGCAAGCACCATGTTTTCCTGAAACCGATTCCAAATATGCCTTCCTTCCCTGAACTCTTATAGAAATTCATCCTTTCTCTCTCGATGGATTATGATGGGAGATTTTATATCTTTTCTTTGTATTACATTTGATTATTTGTGTCTTTCTATTAGATTATAAAATCCTGAATAGCAGAAACCATGCAATTCATCTTGATGTAAACAGGAAGGAGAATAAAGTTGAAAGGTGCAGATCTTAGATAAAGACCTTCCCAGCTTGGGCATGCATTTCATTGAATACTGTGTGGCATTGAACACATTACATCTGCTCTCTTAGCCTTACCTTCTTTGCATAAAAATTTGTACAGTCAAAAAAATGAGTGAATGTATACTTTCCTAATATAAAAGCAGTGAAGGTAAGAAAAAAAAAATTCTTCTGCAAGATTTGAAATTGTTCAATGTTGAAAAACAAATAAACAAACAAAAAACTATCGAAGAGCTATATCTTGTTTCCAGATTGTTTACCAAAGCTGCTTTTCAGAAAACCAAAGGGAAAAGTTGAAAACAGCATGGAAGAAGGCAAAGAGCTTTGGAGTGACAGACAAGAAATCTTAGCTAATGTGGCCCTGAATCTACTACTTGTTGGCAAATCTTTCACCAATTGGAACTTCACCTTCCACCTCCCAAATATGAAGTGAGGGTACCAGAGGTATTAAGTTCTTACAGATTTCTACCCCCAGTGGTAATAACAGTTATCCAGTTCAAACTAGAGGCAAATAATAAAAATCAAGAAGCAAGCAGAAATGCCCAACTCCCACTTCAAAGTCAGAAGACTGCAGTGTAAACCATTCCACGGAACAGGACATCAAAAACTCAGATGTCATTTTCGCAACAAAGCCTTCCTCAAAGCTACTATCTAGCCCAAGGCAGAGTCCTCCTTCTGCTATGAACCAACTGTTTTTTTAGTACATTTTAGGTTTTGGGGTACATGTGAAGAACATGCAAGATTGTTGCATACGTACACACATGGCAGTGTGATTTGCTGCCTTCCTCCCCATCACCTATATCTGGCATTTCTCCCCATGCTATCTCTCCCCAACTCCCCACCAACCACTATCCCTCCCCTATTCCCCCCCCGACAGACCCCAGTGTGTGATGTTCTCCTCCCTGTATCCATGCGTTCTCATTGTTCAACACCCACCTATGAGTGAGAACATGCGATGTTTGATTTTCTGTTATTATGTCAGTTTGCTGAGAATGATGGTTTCCAGGTTCATCCATGTCCCTACAAAGGACACGAACTCATCGTTTTTGATGGCTGCATAGTATTTCATGGTGTACATGTGCCACATTTTCCCTGTCCAGTCTATCATCGATGGGCATTTGGGTTGGTTCCAGGTCTTTGCTATTGTAAACAGTGCTGCAATTAACATTCGTGTGCATGTGTCCTCATAGTAGAACAATTTATAATCCTTTGGATATATACCCAGTAATGGGATTGCTGGGTCAAATGGAATTTCTATTTCTAGGTCCTTGAGGAATCGCCACACTGTCTTCCACAATGGTTGAACTAGTTTACACTCCCACCAACAGTGTAAAAGTGTTCCTTTTTCTTCACATCCTCTCCAGCATCTGTTGTCTCCAGATTTTTTAATGATCGCCATTCTAAATGGGGTGAGATGGTATCTCAATGTAGTTTTGATTTGCATTTCTCTAATGACCATTGATGATGAGCATTTTTTCATATGTTTGTTGGCCTCATGTATGTCTTCTTTTGTAAAGTGTCTGTTCATGTCCTTTGCCCACTTTTGAATGGGCTTGTTTGTTTTTTTCTTGTAAATCTGTTTTAGTTTTTTGTAGATTCTGGATATCCGCCCTTTGTCAGATGGGTAGATTGCAAAAATTTTTTCCCATTCTGTTGGTTGCCGATTCACTCTAATGACTGTTTCTTTTGCTGTGCAGAAGCTGTGGAGTTTGATTAGGTTCCGTTTGTCTATTTTGGCTTTTGTTGCCAATGCTTTTGGTGTTTTGCTCATGAAGTCCTTGCCTACACCTATGTCCTGAATGGTTTTGCCTAGGTTTTCTTCTAGGGTTTTTATGATGTTAGGTCTTATGTTTAAGTCTTTATCCATCTGGAGTTAATTTTAGTGTAAGGTTTCAGGAAGGGGTCCAGTTTCTGCTTTCTGCACATGGCTAGCCAGTTTTCCCAACACCTTTTATTAAGCAGGGTCTCCTTTCCCAATTGCTTGTTTTTGTCAGGTTTGTCAAAGATTGGATGGTTATGAACCAACTTTTGTTTGTACTTTTTCTTTATCACTAATCACCTTGAATTTTCTTATCTATCTAGTATGTCTGTCTCCTGTCACAGTCTATGGATTCCTTGAGGATATTCATTACCACATTCAGCTTCTAGCTCAATAAATGTTTCATTATGAATGGGTGAATCAATGAATAAGTGAATAAATGAAAACTTAGAAGATACAAAAATCACTAAAACCACCCAAAATGGAATCGTATATATCTACCAACTAATGTATATTAAAAGTAGTTGCAATACATATATAATTTCAACAATTTGTACCTGGTTGCTTCATGCCTCTGTATGTACCTTTCTATTCTATTTGAATGGTAGAATTTGTTATGTTTGAAATACTTTAGTTGTGCATTTTCTTGTTGTGTTGTTAGGGAGCTGTAAGACAAAGAAGGAAGAGGCCCCAGCCTCTGCTGTATCTTTGGTTTGCTCTTTCCAAGTCATGAATATCAACCATCGGCTAATTTTTCTATCTTGCTTTCTGGCAATTTTAGTTTTAGGCTTTTATAACAACGAACGCTGATCTTTCTGTTTAAGAAAGTGTTTTGGCCATCACACCCCCTGAAAATCCTAGTTAATGACTTCTCATCAGTATGTATTACAAACCCTTTCCCAACAAAAACAGAAGGAATTGTCTCAGTCTATTTATATAAGAAGGTGACAGCTGCTCAAGTGTAGGTGACCTACTATCAAATACCAAAATAAATTCACTTAAAAAAAATGTGAGCCGGGTGTGGTGGCTCACGCCTGTAATCCAAGCACTTTGGGAGGCCAAGGCAGGCAGATCACTGAGGTCAGGAGTTCAGGACCAGCCTGTCAACATGGTGAAACCCCATCTCTACTAAAAAGACAAGAATTAGCCAGGCATGGTGGCACATGCCTGAAGTCCTAGCTACCTGGGAGGCTGAGGCAGGAGAATCACTTAAATCTGGGAGGTGGAAGTTGCAGTGAGCCAAGATCACACCACTGCATGCCAGCCTGAGTAACAGAGAAAGACTCCATCAAAAAAAAATGTATATAGCTAGCTAAATCTGGTAACTACATAATGCCTGACAAAAATCAATAAATTAGCCGATAATGTTCCTTAAAAGTTTTATCTCTCTGATATCACTTACGTTAATGAACTGATGTCTACTACTATCTGCTAACATTTCTTAAACGTAGTTACAAAAGTAATTAGCCTTGGAAACCAAAGATTAAAGATAAACGGGACTTTACTTACCTAGTAATTCCGATGTGAAAACAGTTCTTAAAGAGGGCATGTTGAGGGCTTAACAACTGCTGTCAAAAATAAACTTTCCATAAAAATTCTAATCATCTTAGAGGTATTAATTAATTCTCACAATCACCTATGGAATAGGCATTATTATTCCCATTCTAAGGACAAGAAAAATGACACCAAAAAGGATAATGTCTCCCAGGTCACATGGCTATGAAATTGGAGGACTATTGGTAATAGGCATTAACTGGGATTTGCTAGAAATGTGAGTTTCCCTTGCCTGTCTAGCCTCCTGTACTTTGCCTTGATGCTCCAGTAGGCAGGCTTCTCTCTTCCTACCATATGGCCATATACCTGTAGCACATAGCTCTTCTGACGTTCCTATCAAATCCTGCTGTAAGATTCTTTTATTTTCTTTTTGAAGCGAAGTGTCCCTCTGTTGGCTAGAGTGAGTGGTGTGAGTAGCTGGGTCTATAGGTATGTTCCATAACACCAGGCTCATTAAAATACACACACACACACACACACACACACACACACATACACACACACACTGTAGAGATGAGTCCCAGGCTAGCCTTGAACTCCTGGACTCAAGTGATCCTTTCACCTTGGTTTCCCAAACTGTTGGGAGTACAGGTGTAAGCCACTGTGCCCAGCTCTAAGATTATTGATTTGTACTGAAAACATTCTGTAGGGACATACTCCCAGGGTATTTGCATTCTCAAGAAGAATACTTGAATGTATCAGTTGAGTTTTAAATGCTAACAAAAATGGTAAGCAAAAGCATCCAGGATTGTCTATGGATGAGGAACATTTCCAAGGTTCCTGAAGTCATATGCATTACTTGGCCTCTTGTGCCTTAGCATTCAGTTGAATTAGCGCCTCAGCCACTACGGTGTCACACTCCATAGCAACAATATTATAATTAAAGACAGAATATTTTAGTGATAGATTAGTATGGCAATAATAAGTTTCATTGCTCGGGTGTTTGGTTTAATGGTAGATGCCTTTGTCTAACCAGCAAGTGGTTGCATGAAGACAGACATTGGGTATTTGTAAAGATGATTCCTGACTCAGAGTACACACAATTAACAAGAGCTCCTGCTATGGGATGAACACAGTACAGACTCCATACCTGGCGTTTTTTCTCAAAACAACACAAAACCCCAAGAGTTTAATTAGTTTACCTAAGAAATCAAAGCTAGTTTTTAAAGCCATTTAAACAGAACTGACTCTAGTATCTATGGGAACTTACCCTCCTTGATGTCTTTCTCAAACTGTTTGATACATACTAAGCTATACTCATCCTGGTGACTTAAACAGCATGAGTTTAACCTGGATATATTTAGTAAGTTACATATTATTACGCAACTCCATTTGTGCCTAAAAAAAACAATGAAAATGTTTCCCATGCTGACATCAAAAACTTCACCTGTTCCATTTCACTTTGGTAGTGCTTTCAAAGCCTCTTGAAATTTGGGGCACTCGCTTGAAAAATGATTTGATTATGGGATAGACAGTAAATCGGTTTTTGCATTTGACTTTATTGCAAAAATGTTCAAATAATTTTTAAAAAGGATTGTACTTAGTAAAAAACTGGTGCCATGGGAGATACCAGTCTTTAATGTGAACAGTAGTATTGTATTTCTAAGGAAGTTTTCCTTCCTTCAAAACCTTTGGAACTGCAAGCCTATGACAAATTCTGCCTCTTAGCATGGCTCTCAGCCAGGTAAACCTGTATCACGTGTTCTGTGTCACAAGTCTCTTTATAGATTCATTGATTGTATTAGTAGTCTGCTGAACACTGGAATGAAATAGCTATGAAATAACAGAGGCTTGTTTATCTTTCTTCAAGCAGACAACATTGCAGCTACCACTCTCTTTTAAATAACTATGGCATCATGCTCTAATCACAGTTTATGCAAACATCATACGGTTGTAAAGTGCTCCTCAAGAAATTTTCGTACAAATTAATTTATTCAATTTTTGAGAACAGCACGTGGGATTTAAACACAGAATTATAATAGTCATTTTGCAGGTGAAGAAACTGTGGTCTCTGGAGGCTGAACAACTTGCTTATGACCACAAAACTAGTAAATGGTGAAATCATGCTTTCATATAATAGATTGTAGACACTGACACATGATGATCACAGTTTTAACTATTCATGGGCTCTCAACAAGGAACATGATTTGTACAATTTTATAAAATTTTTGGTCAGAACTCTGAAAAATACTGTGTGTACTAAGACTGTTGCTCAGATGTAAGTCAGTTACCAGTGAGTGCATCTAGCTACTGCCCAGCAGGTGCAGCTCAACTTAATTTTATTTGTTATTACTTATCACTATTTTCATAAGGATATAAATAAATCACATACATACTGTGAGTCATTCATTTGTTCATCCAAAAAAAAAAAAAGAAACCTACTAATCAACTCTGTGAGGAGTGTTAGAATAGTGCTGACTTGATCATGAATTTAAGAAAACTGAGGCTCCGGAGCAGCTATTAAGACATTTATAACAAGCAATGATAATTATAAGATTAGATGATTTTTATAAAACTGTGAGATCTAAACTCGTCATTGGCTAGGAAATTTCTCCATGGTAAAGCTGGGAGATGAAGAATAAATAGGAATTCCATAGTTTAAAGAGAGGAGGACAAAATAAACAATATTTATTTTACTTTTTGTTTCACTTTACTGCATTTTGCGAAAGAAAATGTATTTAATAATAATAGTGTTTATAAATTTAGGGATTTGCCGCAGTCTCAGGATGTACCACTGTGAATGTCAAGGGTATATTCTATCCTGAGTTTTCCTTTACCTACTTAATTGGGTTGGTTAGAACATGATGCACTTAGAAAGTCATGAATTTGATTGCATTCCTAAATGATGATGTTTTTCCTTGTCCCATGAATGCAATCTGTGGTCATAATTCTGTCATAAGAAAGATTGCCTAAGAGAATGTGAATGGAGTAGTGAAATTTCATTACTAGTGTTAGAAAAAAAATTGAAGTGCAGATGCTACTGACATCATATACTTTTCTGTTTACCTTAAATTAAAGACATCAGCTTATTATACAGTTTATACACATACTATAAAAACAGACAGAGTCTTATATTTCTTTCTGTAGTGTTTGAAACAAAGAATTCATGTTAATTTGTATTGCTTCTTATAAACATTCTAATTTTTTTCAAAGTGTCACTAAGAATTTTGCAAGATTTGCACTATATGTGCTTGAATATTCAGTCTAGTGCTGTGTTTTTCATAACATCTGTTGGAAATATCATTATGTAGCATTGTGTGATTCTAATTGATAGCATATTTTTAAAAGTCAAATCTAAATTTAAAATTTCTTTTTTGCATGATGGACAACCCCAGCTCCACACCAAGATTATATTTAGGGAAAGTAGAGTACAATTAACACAAAATACAAATAATGTGTGCAAAATCAAATATATTTTAAAATATATCCTGAAATAGTTACATTATTCAGGTTATTTCATTTATGAAGTCTTATAATGACACTTTAGAATATTAATCAATTATTAGAAAACATAGAATGTCAAAATTTATGTAATATTTTAAGGACAACTCTTTTTATAAATGAGAAAACTCCTTTAGTCAAGTGTAAAGGTCATAATGCTAGTTAGTAGTAATGCCGGAATAACTCAAGTGTCTTGACTCAAAGTCTAGTCCTCCTTGGGCTTCACCATGCTACCAGCTTTCTGTTTCATGTAAATTTCAAAATATTTTCGAACATTTCACTTTCAAATGATTCTTTAACCATTTCAAATGCATATCTGTGTATAGTGTGTACATAAAAACAGAAAAGAACCTATAACTTAAGAAAAATCAAATCATGTTGTTCATTGCTTTTCACCTTTGTGGATACTAGGATAGCTGCTAAATAGTTTAAGAATCATTGCAAACGTATCTTGTGAGGCAACAGTGTAGAATAAGAAATGAACAGAACTGATAGGAAGTCAGAGATACCAACATCCTTGATTATACCTTTCTGTGTAGCTAGTTGTCGTCTACATATCATCTATCTGTCCATCTATCTACCCAAAAAAATCAACCTATTTTTCTATGTATTTATGTATGATGAATGTTTATATGTATGTATGCATCTATCTGTCTGCCTATCTGCTGTCTATCTACCTTGCTATCTGCAAAGAAGCTGAAATTATTGCATTGCCTTGAATGAAGAG
Source organism: Sapajus apella (assembly GCF_009761245.1). NCBI lineage: Eukaryota > Metazoa > Chordata > Mammalia > Primates > Cebidae > Sapajus > Sapajus apella. The sequence goes on along the minus strand of NW_022437041.1, from coordinate 256,206 downwards.
GCAGTCATAATACTCTGTTCTGAGTAGTTAAGTCATTTATTTTCATGGTCATAATTAAAGCCAGAGGATAAAAACTCTCTCTTCTCCCTCTACCCTCTTCTCTCTCTTTTTTTTAGCCATATCACATTTCAAAGAGCCATGTGACTTATTCATGACTGCTGGATAGAGTAGGTGGGGACAAGTATAAATCAAACGAGAAAGAAGACACTGAATCTGTCTTAAGTATTGACCTGTGTAGATAGTTATGTGCATTTAACAGCAGAAGTATGTCTTGAGAAATGCATCATCAGGCAATTTTGCCATTGCACAAATAACACAAAGCGTATTTAAACATACTCAGATGGTATAACCTATGACACGCTTATGTCACATGGTACAAATGTTCCCAGGCTATAAACCCATGTAGCATGTTACTGCACTGAATACCATAAGCAATCTTAACATGACATTTGTGTTTCTAACCATATATAAGCACAGAAATTATACAGTAAAATCACAATATTATGATCTTACAGGATCACTGTTGTACATGAGGTATGCCATTGACCAAAATGTCATTACGTGGCACTTAATTGCAATTGTTTATAACTGTTATTAGACAAAGTTTGGCCTGAAAGTTGACATGCAAAATTAAACAACAAAGAACTCAAGATAAAATTGCAAGGTTCCTTCATTGTGAAGAATCAGTGGACACTAGGCTGGCAACACTGTTCTTAGAAGACCTTTTGTGTGGGTGGGCAGAGTGCTTCTATTGTGATAAACATGCAGCAGAAATACATTCATCTGGATGAGGAAGGGCAGGGCTCGCATTAGAGACAGAGGCTTTTAGAGTACATCTAATAGAGACTGAATATCAGGAACGTATAGAACAAGGCCTCAGATAATGAACTAGGAGACAAAAACTCCAGTTACTAGAACTTCAGTACAAGAATAAGAATGAAAGGGGAGGTGAATTGAGATTTAAACCAACAGGAGAGTTCCTGGCAATAGAACTGCCTAAGCCCCAGGGCTCAAAGCAAAGTCTAAACTCAGATACAAGGGATTTAACTTTCTATAGTCTTACAACTTTGAGTCTAAATCATACCACCAAAGGGTGCCACCTCATCCTAAATCTATCTCCATTTTCTATGCAAATAAGTGTTGTGGATATGTATCTGTACGTACATTTTCACCTGGGATTGTCTTTCATTTAATCTTGATTTCTTTATGTTTAGGTTTTTATGGATTCCCTTTCTGTTTCATATCAGATTGCAGTCATTATCTAAAAACACCAATCTGAAAATGTGTTGAAAATGTATCCTATAATTTATTGTGTGATTGGATTTTTGTTACCTACAAGTTATTTGACAAATTAAATATGGTAGCTGTACTGATATACAAAATGGCTGAATTCAAGATGAATGCTGTATCATATCCACTGACTACAGTTTCAACAAATACCTCAATGACATATGCCTTTGAGTAGATATTTTAATTGTAGTATTCTTTTCTTTACATGGGAGACAGAAACAAAATCCCAGAAAATAGGAAAACACGTTTCTGAGTTTCTGAGTCATATCTTTAAGAAAAAATATTTTTTATTGTACTTTAGGGGTTCTGAGGTACAAATGCAGATCATGCAGGATTGTTGCATAGGTACATACATGGCAAGGTGGTTTGCTGCCTCCAACCCCCCATCATGTATATCTGAATCATATCTTAATATGACTACATTATATTTTATATTTGTATGCTAAATCAAGAACGCTAAATTGTAGAAGTAATTCCTACAGCAATTGATCACACAAAGTAATGATAAGACATTTCTCCAAAAGATTCAAAGCATTTTTTTCACTGAATGTTAACTAAATCCTTTGGAGACATGTAGATTATAAACATTTTCATTATGTAAATAAAAAGATGAAACACACAAGGTGTTCATACAGTAAGAATTCCAAATTTAGATGAAGACATGAGTCTAAATCAAGGAAAAATGCAACATTCATATTACATTTTTTTTTTTTTTAAGATGGAGTCTCACTCTGTCACTCAGGCTGGAGTGCAGTGGCACGATCTTGGCTCACTGCAAACTCTGCCTCCCAGGTTCAAGTGATTTTCCTGCCTCAGCCT
>NW_022437041.1:243186-253697 GCF_009761245.1 Sapajus apella | reverse complement strand
ACTCTTGACCTCAAGTGATCCACCCATCTCGTCCTCCCAAAATGCTAAGATTACAGGCATAAGCCACCGTGCCCAGCCTCCTATCACATTTTGAACATTTTACATAAGAAAAAATGTTACTTAGCTTAAACCAAACAACATCATGCATAGGGAGGAGAAGGAGGAAACAGAGAGGGCGGCTGATGAATCAGACTCAAAAGACAGTTTTGAGGATCCAAAAGTGGGAGCTGTTAGCTTCATCTGCTTACCATCACATGACTTAATTTTTTTCTTTTTTTCAAAGCATCAAGAGAAAATTGGATTGCTTTTGATGCAGGCAGTTTCTTGACTTCATCCTGGAAGGAATTCAAGAGCTGGCTGGTGGTAAAAGAAAACAGCCTTATTGAGACAGTGGCAGGGTTAGAGCACTGTGACTGCTCCTGATTAAAGACCAGGCTGTTCAGAATTAGCTAGAAAATGGGCGGTCACTGTTGGGTGTTGCAATGGCAATGGTAAACTGTCATGGCGCTGCTAGGCATGTGTCATGGAGCTGTGCTTTGAGGGTCTCTTCTCTGTTTTGGGCAGTCTACAGTCTGGTCCAGAGTCTAGTCCTGCGTACTGAGTCTAGTGTCAGGTTTGTTTGGATCAAGGTTTGCCATTTGGCTAGAAAAACCTCAGTAGCAGTTCTCTCAATCCAGTATGAGCAAAAACAAAACAAAACAAATATACACACACACACACACACACACACACACACACACACACTATATATATATATATATATATATAAACATATATATATAACATATAAATACATAAAACAGAAATATAAAAATATTTTATATATGTAAAATTTACCAAAATACTAGAAAAAATAACAAAATATTAATAAGGTAATTAATATGATAGTAATTGTTTTCTTTTATGTTTTTCTGTTTTCTAAGTTTTATACATTAAAAATTGTTTTGTTCAGAAAAGTAACATTTATTTAAAAATAATGGTTCCTGAAACACAGCAAAGATAATTTACTTCAAGAGGAATTGAGTTTATCTTATTTTCTTTAAACTCACCTACTGATCATATCCAAGAAATGTGGAGACCAGTATTATGAACACTCTTCTGTCTGAAAATCAGTACTACAAAAAATGCCTCACCTACAAATGTTTTTCTCTTTCTTTTCTTATGTTTCCAGGCTGCTCTGTTTTCTGTCTTTTTTTTTTTTTTCTCATATACAGTTGAAAATGGGATGTTTTATTTTGCAGCCAGCATGTTAACCATTCCTTTAACATTTTCTCTACTAAGCTTAGATACATTAAAGCTCAACTTTTTTCATTTGAAAAGTGTATTTATTATACTTTAAGTTCTGGGGTACATGTGCAGATCATCAGGTCTGTTACGTAAGGATATATGTGCCATGGTGGTGGATTCCTGCATCCATCACCCCGTCATAAACATTAGGTATTTCTCCTAATGCTAGCCCTCTCCAATCCTCTCACCAACTGCTATTCCTCCTGCCCTAACACCCACCCCCCAGGCCCTGGCATGTGATGTTTTCCTCCCTGTGTCCATGTGTTCTCATTGTTCAACACCCACTTATGAGTGAAAACATGTGGCCTTTGGTTTCCTTTTCTTGTGTCAGTTTGCTGAGAATAATGGCTTCCAGTTTCATCCATGTACGTGCAAAGGACATAAACTCATCCTTTCTTAAGGCTGCATAGTATTCCATGGTGCAGATGTGCCACATTTTCTTTATCCAGTCTATCATTGATGGGCATTTGAGTTGGTTCCAAGTCTTTGCTATTGTGAACAGTGCCACAGTAAACATGCGTGTGTATGTGTCTTTACAGTAAAACAGTTTATAATTCTTTGGGTATATACTCAGTAATGGGATTGCTGGGTCAAATGGTATTTCTATTTCTAGATCCTTGAGGAATCACCACACTGTCTTCCACAATGGTTGAATTAATTTACACTCACACCAACAGTATAAAGGTGTTCCTATTTCTCCATATCCTCTCCAGCATCTGTTGTCTCCAGATTTTTTAATGAGCACCATTCTAACTGGCATGAGATGTTATCTCAATGTGGTTTTGATTTGCATTTCTCTAATGACCAGTGATTAGCTTTTTTTTTCATGTTTGGTGGCTGCATAAATGTCTTCTTATGAAAAGCGTCTGTTCATACCTTTCAATGGGGAATTTGTTTAAGTTCTCCATAGAGTCTGGATATTAGCCCTTTGTCAGATGTGTAGATTGCAAATTTTTTTTTTTCCTTTCTGTTGCATGCTGGTTCACTCTAATGATAGTTTCTTTTGCTGCGTAGAAGCTCTGAAGTTTAATTAGAACCCATTTGTCTGTTTTGGCTTTTGTTGCCATTGCTTTTAGTATTTTAGTCATGAAGTCCTTGCCAATGTCTATCTCTTGAATGATATTGCTTAGGTTTTCTTCTAGAGTTTTTATGGTGTTAGGCCTCATGTTTAAATCTTTAATCCATCCAGAGTTAATTTTTGTATAAGGTATAAGGAAGGAATCCAGTTTCAGCTTTCTGCATATGGCTAGCTAGATTTCTCAACACTATTTATTAAATAAGAAATCCTTTCCCCATTGCTTGTTTTTGTCAGGTTTGTCAAAGATCAGATTGTTGTAGTTGTGTGGTGTTCTTTCTGAGGCCTCTCTTCTGTTCCATTGGTCTATATCTCTGTTTTGGTACCAGTACCATGCTGTTTTGATTACTGTACCTTTGAAATATAGTTTGAAGTCAGGTAGCATGACGCCTCCATTTTTGTGTTTTTTTTTTTTTTTTTTTTGCTTAGGATTGTCTTGGCTATGTGAGCTCTCTTTCAGTTCCATATGAAGTTTAATAGTGTTTTTTTCCAATTCTGTGAAGAAAGTCATTGGTAGCTTGATGGGGATAGCATTGAATCTATAAATTAATTTGAGTAGTATCGCCATTTTCGTGATATTGATTTTTCCTAACCATGAGCATGGAATGTTTTTCCATCTGTTTTTGTCCTCTCTTATTTCCTTGAGCAGTGGTTTGTAGTTCTCCTTGAAGAGGTCCTTCACATCCCTTGTTAGTTGTATTCCTAGGTATTTTATTCTCTTTGTAGCAATTGTGAATGGGAGTTTACTCATGATTTGGCTATCTGTTTTTTCTATTATTGGTGTATAGGAATGCTTGCTATTTTCATTAATTGATTTTGTATCCTGAGATTTTGCTGAAGTTACTTATCAGCTTAAGGAGATTTTGGGCTGAGACAATGGGGTTTTCTAAATATACAATCATGTCATGTGCAAACGGGAACAATTTGACATCTCTCTTCCTATTTGAATACCCCTTATTTCTCTCTCTTGCCTGATGGCCTAACCAGAACTTCCAATACTGTGTTGAATAGGAGTGGTGAGAGAGGGCATCCTTGTGCCAGATTTCAAAGGGAATGCTTCCAGTTTTTGCCCATTCAGTATGATATTGGCTGTGGGTTTGTATAAATAGCTCTCATTATTTTGAGATACAATCCTTCAATACCTAGTTTATTGAGAGTTTTTAGCATAAAATGTTGTTGGATTTTGTCGAAGGCCTTCTTTGCATCTATTGAGATAATCACATGGTTTTTTTCCTTGGTTCTGTTTATCTGATAGATTACATTTATAGATTTCGGTGTGTTGAACCAGCCTTGCATCCCTGAGATGAAGCCAACTTGCTCGTGATGGATAAGTTTTTTGATGTGCTGTTGGATTCAGTTTGCCAGTATTTTATTGAAGATATCTGCATCAATGTTCATCATGGATATTGGCCTGAAATTTTCTTTTTCAGTTGTCTCTGCTTAGTTTTGGTATCAGGATGATGTTAGTCTCATAAAACGAGTTAAGGAGGATTCCCTCTTTTGTTGTTTGGAATAGTTTCAGAAGGAATGGTACCAGCTCCTTTTTGTACCTCTGGTAAAATTTGGCTGTAAACCCATCAGGTCCTGGACGTTTTGTGGATGGTATGTTACTAATTGCTGCTCCAACTCCATACCTTGTTATTGGCCTATTCAGGAATTCAACTTCTTCCTGGTTTAGTCTTGGGAGGGTGTAAGTGTACAGTAATTTATCCATTTCTTCTAGATTTATTTGTAGAGAGGTGTTTGTAGTAATCTCTGATGGTAGTTTGTATTTCTGTGGGATTGGCGGTGATATCCCCTTTATCATTTTTTATTGCATTTATTTGAATCTTCTCTCTATTCTTTTTTTAGTCTAGCTAGTGATCAGTCTATTTTGATGAGCTTTTCAAAAAACCAGCTCCTGGATTTATTGATTTTTTTTAAGGTTTTTTTTGTGTGTGTGTGTGTCTCTATCTCCTTCAGTTCTGCTTTTATCTTAATTATTTCTTGCATTCTGCCGACTTTTGAATTTGTTTAATCTTGCTCCTCTAGTTCTTTTAGTCATGACGTTAGGGTGTAAATTTTATATATTTCCTCTCTTCTCTGGTGGGCATTTAGTACTATAAATTTCCCTGTAGACGCTACTTTATATCTGTCTCAGAGATTCTGGTACGTTGTGTCTTTGTTCTCATTGATTTCAAAGAACATCTTTCATTATTTATCCAGTAGTCATTCACAACTGGGTTGTTTCATTTCTATGAAGTTGTGCAGTTTTGAGTTAGTTTCTTAATCCTGAGTTCTAATTTGATTGCACTGTGGTCTGAGAGACTGGTTGTTGTTGATATCTGTTCTTTTGCATTTGCTGAGGACTGTTTTACTTCCAATTGTGTGGTCAATTTTAGAATAAGTGCAATATGGTGCTGAGGAGAAAGTATATTCTGTGGATTTTGGGGGGAGAGTTCTGTAGATGTCTATTAGGCCCACATGTCTCAGATCTGAGTTCAAGTCCTGGATATCCTTGTTAATTTTCTGTCTTATTGGTCTGTCTAGTATTCACAAGGGGGTGTCAAAGTCTCTCATTATTATTTCATGGGAGTCTAAGTCTTTTTGTAGGTAGTTAAGAACTTGCTTTATGTATCTGGATGCTCCTGTATTGATTGCATATATATGTAGGATAGTCAGTTCTTCTTGTTGCATTAATCCCTTTACCTTTATGTAATGCCCTTGTTTGTCTCTTTTGATCTTTGTTGTTGGTTTAAAGTCTGTTTTATCAGAGACTAGGATTGCAATCCAATTTGCCAGTCTCTGTCTTTTGATGGGGGCATTTAGCCCATTTACATTTAAGGTTAATATTATTATGTGTGAATTCGATCCTGCCATTTTGATGCTAGTTGGTTGTTTTTCCCATTAGTTGACGCAGTTGCTTCATTGTGTCGATGGTGTTTACCATTTGGTATGTTTTTACAGTGGCTCATACTGGTTGTTCCTTTCCATTTTTAGTGCTTCCTTCATGAGCTCTTGTAAGGCAGGCCTGGTGGTGATGAAATCTCTCAGCAGTTGCTTGTCTGTAAAGGATTTAATTTCTCCTTTGCATATGAAGCTTAGTTTGGCTAGAGATGAAATTCTGGGTTGAAAGTTCTTTTCTTTAAGGGTGTTGAATATATGCCCCCTTCTCTTCTGGCTTGTAGGGTTTCTGCGGAGAAATCTTCTGTGAGTCTGATGGGCTTCCCTTTGTGGGAACCCAATCTTTCTCTCTGGCTGCCCTTAGCATTTTTTCTTCTTTTCAACCCTGGTGAATCTGACAATTATGTGCCTTGGGGTTGCTCTTCTCAAGGAATATCTTTGTGGTATTCTCTGTATTTCCTGTATTTGAATGTTGGCCTGCCTTGCTAGGCTGGGGAAGTTCTCCTGGATAATATTCTGAAGAGTGTTTTCCAACTAGGTTTTGTTCTCCCCATTACTTTCATGTACGCCGATCAAACATGGATTTGTTCTTTTCACATAATCCCATATTTCTTGGAGTCTTTGTTCATTTCTTTTCACTCTTTTTTCTCTAATCTTGCCTTCTAATTTTATTTCACTGAGTTGATCTTCAATCTCTCTTATCCTTTCTTCCGCTTGATTGTTTTGGCTATTGAAACTTGTGTATGCTTCGCAATGTTCTTGTTCTGTGTTTTTCAGCTTTATCATACTGTTTATGTTCTTCTCCACACTGGTTATTCTCATTAGAATTTTGTCTAACCTTTTTCCAAGGTTCTTAGTGTCCTTGCATTGGGTTAGAACATGCTCTTTCGGACTTTCACCAAGATGGCCAAATAGGAACAGCTTTGGTCTGTAGTTTCCAGCGAAATCATGCCAGAAGATGAGTGCTATTCACATTTCCAACTGAGGTACCAAGTTCATCTCATTGGGACTTGTTAGACAGTGGGAAGAGCCCATGGTAGGCAAGCCAAAGCAGGGTGGGTCATAGTCTCACCTGGTAGGTGCAAGGGGCCAGAGAACAATCTCTCCTAGCCAAAGGAAGTCATTAGGGACTTTTCTGGCCACTCCAGCTCTCTAGCTCAGATACTGCACTTTTCTCATGGTCTTCTCAACCGACAGACAAGGAGATTCCCTCCAGCACCTACAACGCCAGCACTCCAGGTTTCCAGCACAAAACTGGGTGGCCTTTGTAGTCAAGTGGCACCTGGAACACCAGCGAGACAGAACAGCTCATTTCCCCTGAAAACGGGGGCTAAAGCCAAGGTGCCAAGCAAGCTTGTTCAGCGGGTCCAACCCCCACAAAGACTAGCAAGCTAAGATCCACGTGCTGGAAATTCTTGCAGCCAGCACAACCTGGGACGTTCGACCTCCTGGGGTGGGGAGGGGCACCTGCCATTGCTGTGGCTCTGGTGGGCAGTTTTAACATTGTCTGTGTAAATAAAGCCATTCAGAATTTTACACAGCAGTTGGACAGAGCCCAGCATGGCATCTCAGCAAGGCCTCTTCTGTCAAGTAGATTCCCTTCTTGCTGGACAAGGCATCTCAGAACAAAAAGACAGCAGCCTGTCAGGGACTTACAAAGCCCCCACCTTCCTGGGATAGAGCACCTGGGAAAAGGGGCAGTTGTGGGTTCCACTTCAGCAGACTTAAATGTCCCTGCCTGGCAGCCCTGAAGGGAGCAATGGATCCCCCAGCACTGTGCTTGAGCTCCATTAAGGGACAGGCTGCCTCCTCAAATGGCTCCCTGACCCCCTGTGCATCCTAACTGGGGGACACATCATACAGGAGAGCTCTGGCTGACATCTGGAAGGTACCCTATTGGGATGAAGCTACCAGAGGAAGGAACAAGCAGCAATCCTTGTTGTTCTGCAGCCCCCGCAGGTGATTCCCAGGCAAGCAGGGTCTGGAGTGGACCTCCAGCAAACTCCAGCAGACCTGCAGCAGATGGGCCTGACTGGTGGAAGGAAAACTAACAAACAGAAAGAAATAGCTTCAACATGAACAGAAAGGAATAGCTTCAACATGAACAGAAAGGACGTCCACTCAGAGACCCCATCCAAAAATCACCAACTTCAAAGACCAAAGATAGATAAATCCACGAAGATGGGATGGAACCAGCACAAAAAGGCTAAAGTCACCAAAAGCCAGAACACCTCTTCTCCTCCAAGGGATCACAACTTCTCACCAGCAAGGGAACAAAACTGGATGGAGAATGAGTATGACAAATTGACAGAAGCAGTCTTCAGAAGGTGGGTAATGACAAGCTTCTCCAAGCTAAAGGAGCATGTTTCATCTTTCAAGTGTATCTTTGTTAATATCAATTGATTACTAGAATATTTTGTTGAAAATAATTTTATTTTTAATTAACTGGGTAGCCTTTAAAATAGTAATATAATAATTTTCATTTTAACTTTTGAATTGATAATTTATTTTATATTTGCTTTTTCCATTAAACACAGAACAGAGCAGTCAACTCAAAAACTAATTCCAAAGGAATTTGACAGGATATAAAAATGGTTTTTGAAGTTTATTGGAAAGGAATCTCTTAAGTTAGGATCACAGACTTAGGTAACTGTGAGGAAGATAACTAGCTCAGAAGGAACCCAGCCAGGGAAGTAATGAAGGGTTGTTTTTCTATCTTTCGAATGACTGAAGTGGCAAAATGAAAAATATTTACTAGGAACAAATAATTGGAATAGGTCTACCTTGATTATGTTTACAATCTACTTTTTATCTTTTAGGCCTGTGGAATTTGCTCAAAGTTGTGGAGTAGTAATGGCTATCACTTAAAACATTTTAAGCATTTTATTATAGTCCTTATGCCTTTTTAATCATTATAATTCTGAAATGGTAATTTGTAAACATTAAGTCTTTACATATTAGGCAAGTATTATGTTGGCATGGTAGAAATACCATAGGTCAGGAGGATAAACAATTTTATTTTTCCTTCTTCTGCCATGTTCTGGCTTGATGACCTTGGATTTTTTTTTTTTTATTTAATATAAGTACAGTTTCCTCTACTGAAGAGAAAGATTTAGGGCCAGCTGCTGCCATTCATAAGTAATAGGGCCATTATGTTTATTATCATTATATGAATTCAATGAAATATATCTATGAAATGCTCAAAAAAACTATAAACTTTCATATAAATATAAGGTGGTAATACTGTTGTCATTATTATCATCATAAGCACAAAATGAGAGACTTGAGTTTCTAAATCATTTTTGATTTCTGAACTATTGATACATATAATTATTAACCAGCATTTCAAAACAGAAGTAAGCATCAATAATAGCTTCTTGATCAATGAAAAAGAATATTGTGTATATCTCATCAGTTTGGATTTGTATACATTACTTTAAAAAACTGATTTAAAGGCTTTCTTTGAAAATGCATGACATTTACAGCAGCTCCCTATGAATTCTTCATGATTTTAGTACTGTTAGAAGTGGCAAATTGACAGCACCAGTTACTGTTTATCTCTAGGAAAAGGCATCAGCAATTAAAACTTCTAAAGGTCTTGGTGAAGTGCTACCTCACAACACGAAAAGATGGTGGTTTGGTCTCCACAGGCTGTTTAATTCTGCAGGGACTCCCAGAAAGGGCCTCATTTGCACTAGTAGTTTTCATGTCCCCACAATCCATTAAGAGTTGAAATGGAGTCTGCTGATATGCTTTATGGGCTGTGGAACTGTAGAACAAGTGAGAGCAGAAACAAGCCCTGGAATGGGAAGGCTTATATCAAGTCAGGCTGGATGGGTGGGGACAAGCCACATGATCTCTACAAGAGGCTATTATACAGACCAGGGGGTGGCACACTTTTTCTATTAAGTGCCAACTAGTATTTTCAGCTTTGTAGGTGACATACAGCCTCTGTCCCATATTATGCAGGGTGTGTGTGTATGTGTGTGTCTGTGTGTGTGTGTGTGTGTTTTACAACCCTTTAAAAATCTAAAAATTATTTTTAACTAGGGGGCCCTAAAAATCATATCATGGGTTGAATTTGGCCCAATGGCTTAGTTTGTGGACCCATGTTACACGCAAACAAAGACCTTTGTCCATGTCTGTCATGACAATGACTCTCAGAATACGCTCTACTTTACTCCAGCCTCTTTGAACTTTCTCAAAGTTTTGCTCATAGCTTCATACAATTTAATAATTAGAACTTTATACCTCTGTCTTAAATTTTCCTTCCTAAAAATGAACATTACATACCAGCAAAAAAATTAAAACCTAACTGTGATGGTTAATATTGAGTGTCAATTTGATTGGACTGAAGGTTGCAAAGTATTGTTCCTGAGTGTGTCTGTGAGGGTGTTGCCAAAGAAGATTAACATTTGAATCACTGGACTGGGAGAGGCAAACCCACCCGTAATCTGGGTGGGTACCATCTAATCAGCTGCCAGCGAGGCTAGAATAAAACAGGCAGAAGTAAGCAGAATGGGCAGACTTGCTGAGTCTTCTGGCCTTTGTCTGTCTCCCGTGCTGGTTGCTTTCTTCCCTCGAATATCAGACTCCAAGTTCTTCAGCTTTTGAACTCTTGGATTTACACCAGTGGTTTACACGGGCGCTCAGGCCTTTGGTTACAGACTGAAGGCTACACTGTCAACTTCCCTACTTTTGAAGTTTTGAGACTCTGACTGATCCACCCTTGGCTTTCCTACACCTCAATTTGCAGATTGCCTATTGGGGACTTTAACTTATGATTGTGTGAATCAATTCTTCCTAATAAACTCCCTTTCATATATACATATATCCTGTTGTTCCTGTCTCACCAGGGAACCCTGACTAATATGCTAATGTTTGCCAGATATTTAAATGTATCCATTCTATTATTTTCATTCCTCATTCTGTCCCTGTCCTGTGCCACAGGTGAGGCATAAAAGCTAAACAAGTCCACGCCTATAATCCCAGAACTTTGGGAGGTCAAGGCAGAGGGATCATTTGAGTCCAGGAGTTCGAGATCAGCCTGGGTGATGTGATGAAACCCCATCTCTACAAAAAATACAAAAGAATTAGGCAGGGGTGATGGTGCATACCTGTGGTCCTAGCTATTTGGGAGTCTGAGGTGGGAGGATCACCAGGCCCCAAGTAGTGAAGGTTGCAGTGAGTCGAGATGGCACCACTGGCCTCCAGCCTGGGCAACAGAGTGAGACCTTGTCTAAAAAAAAATAAAATAAAAAGAAGA
>NW_022437041.1:213738-243086 GCF_009761245.1 Sapajus apella | reverse complement strand
AGAAAGAAAGAAAGAAAGAAAGAGAGAGAGGAAAGAAAGAAAGAAAGAAAGAAAGAAAAAGAAAGAAAGAAAGAAAGGAAGGAAGGAAGGAAGGAAGGAAGGAAGGAAGGAAGGAAGGAAGGAAGGAAGGAAGGAAGAAAGAGAAAAAGAAAAAAAGTAAAGGCAAAACAAGTCACATGCAACTGTGAATATTCCAGACAGTCCTCCAGAGCTCTTTTTCTTTGCTCTGCACTGGAGCCTGAAGTGTGCTTCCTTTCCATAAGTCCTGAATCCTGAAACATTGCTTTCCATACCTGAAGCTTCTTTGTCTCTCATGTTTTGGCTGTTGACCCTTGTGCCTTGGGCTATCCTTTTGTGATTTATTTGACTTCTCTGGATTTCACATGCCCTGAAGTTTTAAATGAGACCCAAATTATAGAATCCATCTTACTGAGAGACATGAGAATTAAATGAGATTATCAAAATAAAAGGTCTAGCATATAGGTACTGAAAATCAATATTTATCAATAAACAGAGAAGAAAAAGGAAAGAAATTCTGGGTTCTAAATGTATGGAAAAATAGTGCTGGTGAAGTTGAGGACTTTTCTAGATTTGCTTCTCCTTTCTTGGGGTACAAGACCAGAGGAAGACAGAAAACTGATTATTTTCATAATTATTCAGGGAGTAAATCCAACCTCTAGTTCTATTATTCACATTAGCAACAACAGATTCTATACAAAGAGTTAAAAAAAAAAAAAAAGCTTTGCTTTGTTATCTAAGGAGAACAAATTTGAACTTTTAAATCAGTCGGGGAGCAATAGCTGCACTGTATTTCTATTTAAAAAATTTTGTTCTTCCTCAGACTGTCTGTCATAAAGACTTTTTCTTTTTTACCCAGCCCCAACTTTTAGAATGGCACAAAAAGAACATCACCACCTATTCCTTGCCACTTTCCTGTCCTATACTTCTTTCCACATAGACGCTGTAGTCTCCTAATGCCTACTGCCACTCTATGATCTCTTATGCCGCTTCCATGTTCTCATTTTCACATGCATTTTCACTTGCACGTTCTTATCTTCACATAAAATGCTCTTCCTATTAGGTAATGACGTTTATCAGCAACTCCGTGAAGCCTTACCTACCTCTCCTTCCAACTCCAGACTGAGTTGGTTGTTCTTTCCCCTATTTTCAGAAAAACCTTTTGTGCAAATCTATATGAACATTTTATTCACTGTTCTGGAATTATCTGTTAAGCATATTTGTCTCTCCTTTTAGACTGAAAGCATATCCCGGACAGGAGTCTTGTTTTATGTATCAGAAATCTCTGGCATCCTGTAGGCTCTCTGTTGAACTCAGTAGTCTGTTGAATAGACCAATGAGTTCTTCAGGAATTGTTGAGAATTTTCTGACACGTTTTTGCAATTTTCGTTAACCTCATGTCTAACTATAGATGAAAATTCATGTAAGTTCTGGGATTCTATGCCTCTAATCATGTTTATAATGCTTTTTCTGGTCAGGGCAGTAGGTTCTTTGTATTGAGTATTCTGATAGGAACATCACAACTTAAAAGATCTAAAGTTATAGAATTCTGATGTGTTAACGCTATTAATATCTATTTAGAAAACATTTTTTGTGCATCAAATACATGGTAAATGCTAGGGCTAGAGAAAAAATAGCATGTTTTTTTTGCCCCCAGGAAGCTCTCAGGGGGAAGACGGAGACAAGTGAAAAGTCCAGTGTGATAAAAGCCATCATGTATGCAAGCACAGGTGTTATGGTAGCAAATTGAAAGGACATATAAGCCAAATTAAATAAATAAATCATGGGAAGATATTGTCCCTCTTCTGACATGACATGTAACGTTAGCTGCTTTTCTGTGGTTCCAGAAAATCATGGGAAAGCCTTCCAAGAGAAGTCATCAAACAGCGTCCTCTCGCTTCGGTTTCTCCCTTCCCCACTAGAAAGGTGACGAGAGACCACCCCTTCAAAAATCTTTGCACAGGGTCCTGTTGCTCACTCTTCAGTGGTTCCTCATGAAAAATGTGACCAGTTAGTTCTTTAGTGTATACAAGCCATCTGATAACAATTCAGGAAAACTTGGAAAATAAGTTGTATGCAAATTTTCTCTCATATGTACCCAGAGGTCTAGGTTTTACAGTCATTGTTAACTTTCCTTTTGTTTTCCACTATTGCTTATTCAAGGGCTATTACTTTCGGCAATTATAGTCTCTAGCAAAGCAAAATTTATTCTTTATTTGTTGGTTAGAGATACTTCTCTTAAAGCCAAATGTCATTGGTAGCATTTTGGATTCTGCTTGTGAAACCGCCCTGTACTTGGCTTTGCCCTGTCTGGGTAAGCATCTGCTCTCTGAACAGACTTCTCCAGATGACTTGATTTCAAAGTTTTTCTTCCACTCATCATCCATCTTTGTCTGTGCTCCAGGACTATATTTCCTCCTAATCTAAAAGGTTCTTCTGAATCTCATTTGTCATTCTCTTTTATTTTGTTTTCTTTTTCTAATAGATTCAAGATCCTTCATTCATAGCTTACCCTCGAGGGCCTTTTGTTTCCATGAAATTAAAAAACTTTGGCATCAAAAGAGACAGACTTCCTTCTCATTCCAGTGATCTCCATTTCAAAAGCTTCCAAAACTTTACCTGATGAGTGCTCCCATCAGAAACCAACCTACCTGGTCAACATCCCCTGGGTCAGCCCAAATGAACCAATTTCTTCCTTACCTGCAACTGTTCAAATATTTTATGTCATTTTAAATCTCTAGACAACATATCCTAATTTTTCTCAGACATTTTTCAAGGACACATCTCACATACCATTTCCACTAATGAACCCCTAATTCTTCTATGCCTCCAATGCAGGAAGCTTGGTTTATTCCTCTTCAGATGTGGTTTTCTTTGGACTTGTCCCAGCAGAGTTCTCCAGATGAGGGGTATAATCAGAACAGGTATCAACGAGAGTCTTATAATCCTTTATCTGGTCACTGTAATTCTATTTATCAGATGCTTTATAATGTCATTCATATATTTGGCACCAATTTTTCCTCCAAAAATTAATCTTCTCCATATTTATTTTATTAATAATCTTTTATAGGGACTAGAATTGCAGTTAATGGTGGTAAGTAGGGAACAAACTAAGCATACTTGTGATGATGTTTCATTTATTCCCATCGATTTGTATCTTAGTCGTTTTGGTATATATTCAACCCATCAATATCTTTTTTATTTTTTAATTCCTGTGATTCTGTCCTGGAATATAACTGCTACAATGTCTATTATTTTCATATTTGAGAATGATGCTTCTATATCTTTATTAATAAGGAATGTTTCTACCCCCACTTGGTGACCCTGAATCTGAGGTCCAGCCCCCGTAAGCTCCTTTTAAATAATCCACTTAAACATGACTATCTTCTCTTCTGACACCTATATGTCTATAACCATTAGTGCAACTTGCTTGCTTTCAAAACTTAACATTGACCAGCAGTCCTCTTACCCCAACCATCAGCTATCGTAAGAAAAAACCTAGCACATTTCATAATAAAATAGTTCTTTTGAGGCATGTTTATTATATAATGGAATCTCTACTAATATGATGGTTTAGAATTGTGTTCTCATAAAATAAAATAGGACAAGAAATAAAGAACTCCAGTATTTCAACAACCCAAGTTAATGGCCCAGACTCCTTTTATGACTACACATACAGAGAATCATCACTCAGTGAGTGCTATGGAAAGAGAACCTCAGGAGATCTGTTGCCAAAACAGGTCAGCTGGCCAATGTTTCAGCTTCAATGTTTTGCAGTGCCCTTAACTAGTTCTGAGAAAGTCTATTAATACCAGTTATTTAGCACTCAGTGTGTCCAAAAGCTCTTTACAACACTAAATAATCCATCATCTCCAAACTCCCTGCGAGATCGGTAAGAATTATCATTCAGCCTTTACAGATAGAATATTTGAAATGTAAAATAGCATATACAAGGCCAGACAGGAACTCAGCACCATGATTAAATAAAAACTGAGTTCCCAACATCCAAGCCTTGGCAAAGGAATTTGTCACATTGCCTTTTTATATATAGAGTATGGAAACCCAGGGGGGAATGCATAAGAAAGAACTCTGAATTTTAAAGCAATATAGAAATATTTGATTCAGACTGAAGTTAATAGGTAGTCAGCTCAATTCCTCCCCCTCTTGCCTGTGAGTAGCTAGCTGTCAGACTGGCAATTTAGGTGACTCAGAAAAACCTACATAGGTTCAATACTGACAGAGATGGGAATGAGAAAAATTAAGGGACAACGAGGACTTACATGCTGTCACCTATACCTTCAGGGAACTTAAAAAAGAAGTATTAGCACTAGCAAGGCATTCACCTACTTTGGGTTATTCTCTACACAGATTAGAGTTTCATGACCCATGGCAGAATTTTATAACCGATTTAAGGAAGTTGTTCACCCAGAGAAGCCTTCTTTACTTTGGGTTCCTAAATTCACATTTCTTGTAGCATGAGCTTACATCACCCTGGATCAATTTAATGACCAATCAGTGAAAAACTAGGCATGTCCCACAAATCAGCAGTGGCAAGGATTTGCATTTTGCTTGCTTCATAGAAGTCAAAGTTCAGTTTATAAATTCATCATATAGGAATCTGAGTCCTGACAGCAAAGACAGCATACAACCCCATGAAGTAATTTATCTTCCCACAGACATGCTGTAGGTTTAATAACTGATAAAAGAGTTGTGGGATAAGCAGGGCATTGGTCTTAAATGGAATGTTCTAGTCCAGTGTTCCTCATTCAGGTGCTTTTTGAACTTTGATGGCTTCCTATATCATGAAATGAGATGCAGTTGCTACCTGCTGAGGGGCAGAGTGAAGGAAGCTGAGAGGACGCCTCAGTGACTATCTGCTCAGGTGATTTGTGTTATATGTAAATTTTTGGTACCGTAAAAGAAGTAGCAGTTGAATATAAATTTCTCAGCAAGGTAATTTTTACTTTCCGTAGAAAGGGTGCTGCCTGTCAGCAATCCTGCCACAAGAGCACAATGAACAAAGGAAAAGCAGAAATATTTATCCTTTATGCATTAGGTCTTTACTGCTGTGTCCTATCTCTGTTGGTTGGAGATGGACTTCACAGTCTAAGCTAAACCTGATTTGCTAATAACTTAAAACTTTCTTTAATAAGTAAAGGCAATGGAGAACAAAGGAAAAGAAGAAGCTGCTTGCGAAAAGACTTAGAAAAGTAATAACATTTCTAAATAAGGAAAAGACATAGGCTGTGAGCTGGGACATGCCTGAGCATGTCCAGATCAAATACCTTAAAGTACAAGGACATAGATGCATTTATTCTTTTATATCTAATAGCTACATAAGATAAAGGTTAACAAAAAGCTATTAGAAAAAAAAAATAGCAAGAAAGCTCTGAAAGGAATTAGTCTTTAAAAGAAACTATTATTTCTAACATTTATTGTTATTCTTTAACAAGAAAGGAAACTCTGACGAAGAACTTTTTGCTTTCCACATTTGCAATACCAGAAGCCAGAAACTGGACTTCCCCAGGAATCTCTCTCTCACCTGCCTATTTACTTGATACACCACTGCAGGTGCTCCAGGAGAAATAGCTGAAATGGAGCTGTTGCCTGTAGCTGACCGAGTTGAAATTCTTATGTGACCATCTGACCTTTTCTGACAGATAAGACAGGAGTAATGAATATAAAAACATGCTTCTCATTTCTGAGTAGGATATAATTTCTGTAGCATTTTCAGACACATTTCTGAAGGAGATCCTCCCTAAAACCCTTAAAGGGATGGAATTCGAGTAGGGATTGCTATCTCCATTTTTTGTTTTTTTTAGAACTTCAGCCCACTGTGCTTCTGTGAGTTTTCCATATTAACACAGGTAATCAGTGGCTGAGTCATTTCCAGGTGTCTTTGCACAATTAGCTATTTGTCCTGTCCCTGTCCTCCTGTACCCAAATCAAAGCAACTTATGTTTATTCAAATGAGGTAGAGATCTAGATGACCTTCCAGGATCCTTCTAATGACAGGTATCAGTCATCACATTAATAGCAATATGTCTCCCAGAACTAACCCAAAAGTTTAGTAGATTTCCAAATCACTTTGGAAGGAGCAATATTATGGTCTTTTAGTAGGAACCAGAACATCACCCTCCAAGAAGATTATAAATTGTCATAACTTACGTATTTATTCCAGTTTCCTGTGCCAAGAGCAAGAAGCTTACAGTCTATTAGGGAAGACAGACATTAATGAACAAGTACACAATGAATTAATGTCTACAGTGCTATTTAATGCATGACCATACTCCCGTGAATACCAGCTAGTATACATCAAACTTCTTATCAGTAAATAATCACAAGTTAAGAGAAAATTGTGACAAAATAAAGTCAGTTTTGGAGACCATGATTTTTACTATTTGTGGAGTTGATTAAAAAAAAAAAAAACAGAATCTGTAAAGTACAGAAAAAAATATATAGTTGAAAAAGAAACCCTGTGGTCTTCTTGCTAGTTACCCCTTAAGGTAGTAAGGATTTTTCCAGACCCTTCTGTCACTATGGGCAAGTGACTGACTTGTAACTCAGGTGTGCATTTGCCTACTTAAATCTGCCACAGTTCCAAACAGATTGCCATGCTCTATATATAGAGATGACTTCACCCTCTGTTGGAATGCAGCAGCTGTTCAGCAGTGCACACTGATAGCTACAGAGACTTAGGCCATATCTAATTGAGCACTTCAATACTGCAGAGATAGGCGCCTCGGAAATATTTAGATAAAATACCTTTGGCCAGATGGAAGCTGGCCAGGATACCAGCATAAAATCTTCATCTCACAGGACTGCCAGTGAGTCTTGGCGGTAGGCTCCAGGGAGGGAGGTGGCATCAGGAGAGATGCCAGTCAGTCCTATTCACCCCCTGCATTGTAAACATGACATGAAGAATAGCTGGAAATAGGAGAAATCAGAATTTTGCTGCTTCCTCCTTCTCCCCTTGGCAGACCAAACAGAGCCTACCCTCTGTGAAAACAATCTGAATGTTAATGGTGCCTCCATGTCAGGAAGCTTCCCAGTAGTAAGATTCCCCCACAAGATTGTCCCCTCCCTGAGTGGCCAGGTTTCTAGCCCTGGAAATTGGTTGGCAGGTATAGAATCACTGGCTCTTTTTAAACATTTATTTGCCTAGGATTCATTGCTAATCTTGCTAGGAGAAGCAACCAGCTATTATAGCTGTCTGGGAACTGGCCAGAAAGCACTTCTGGCTTCACTACCCATGGGCCACAGGACTCCAGCAAGCTTGTATTGTACTGGATCTCACTTTTCCCATCTGTAAACTTTAGAGATTGGCAGATTTAACTTCAATTTCTCTTCCAGCTCTAAAAGAACCTGTGTGTATCTTTCACAACACAACCCCTCCCTAATTCTCTTCTCTTAGAGGAAAAAAAAATTACCAGATGATAATGAAAACATCTTGCGTTTGCATGTAATCTGTTGTTTAGATAAATAGATCTACCTTTAAGCCAAAGTAAGTGTTATTATTTTTATTTAGAAGAATCAACAGAAAAACAGAGAAAATGAGTGGTTTGTCCAAATCAAGCAACTAGAAAGTACATTTGAACCGGGCCTCTGTCTTGTCAATGATGAAGGGATCATTAACACACTAACGCAATTGCCTCTCTGGATATGTCATTTATACAGACTCAGGAAAAATATCAAGGTTAGAAATAACAAGTATCTAGCTTTGGGTCTGGTCTGTGCTTGGATTTAGTGGTTTGGAAATAAAAGGCACAATTTGGGCATCCAGGTTCACGGTACAGTAGGGGCACAGCCCAGTTAACCAATGCTTGCCATACAATGTGGTAAAACATCGAATAGGGCATCTAATTTGTATTTGGAGCCTTAGAGGGCCAAGGTCAGGGAAGGTTTTGCAGAGGTATTAGGTGGTATTCCGGCAGGAAAGGATAGAAAAAGAAAATGATAGCGAGGCGGGGGCAGACAGTGAAGAAATTGCTAGAGAGGTTCTGCAAACAAGAGATAGTGTGTGAGTGACTGGAGTTTGGAATGCTGGTGATGCATACTGGGCCTTTCACATAGCAAGATACACAACATTCAAGTATTTGAACTTCCAGCTGGAAAACTTTATTGGCAGCTGGATATGAGAGTCTGATGCTCAGGGTTGAGGAGGAGGTGTAAATCCAAAAGCCACTGAGCCGCAATTTTTGATTCCCTTTTTCTCTCTCCTTTTCAAATGTTTTAGTTTCTCTGAAGTCACTGAAAACACAGCGGTGCAAATGACAACCATTTCTGGACAGAGTCACTAGGCTGTCTGTAGTTTGAAGAAAGAAAGCTTTGTGAAATATTATGTCTTAGAGCCAGGGGTTTTTCTATCTATAATTATTGCTTTAAGGACATAAGTTAAACTATTATGATCTAGAGGAAAGATGACAGGAAAGAGAGTAAGAGACAAGGAAAACAAAGCGAAGGTGGAGCAAAGCCTACCTAGTGAGTGCTCCATAAGTTTTACAGAAACTCAGAAGTGAGTGTAATAGTTTGCTCCCGATAAGCAGTGCCCTGTAAGTTTCATAGAAACTCAGGGGTTGGATGGTGCCATTCCATTGTTCTTAAATGAAGTGCTTGTTCAAGATACCTTTAGAAATGTATTTTAAAAGCTTAACATGATCAGAAAATGTTTCAAAAAGTGATAAAAATTACAATTTTTAAAAAAATAAGAGAAAATCTTTCAAAGTAGAGAAAATATTACAGTTGACCATTCCACTGCTCTAAACCAAAAATGAAGTTATAAGGCTTCTCAATAACTTGTGCTTCACACCCCACACATCACCCAGTAAACTATTCTCCAAAGAAATGGGAGAATATTACAGAATGAAAAAAAATGAAAAATGGGAAATAACTATGCGTGAATGTTGAGGGACACTCAGAAGAGCAAAATCTGATGAATTTTAAGAAAAACGTAATGGGTTTAATTGTATTTAAAAGGCCTATTCTATTGCTATACATGCTAGAGGAGAGTGAACATTTATTCTCTCTACCAGATGTTACTATGGTTTTAGGTAAGACAAAAATAACTCAGATATGGAATTTTGTATTATTGGAAATGTATCGTGTTGGCATATCTTCATGTATTATCTTTAAACGCTCATTGAACACTGTGTAGTGGATATTATCTGTTCCATTTTAAAGTCCAGGAAAAAACTCAGAAAGGTGAATTGTTTTATCAAAGTCCTAGCATATGTTAGAGTCCAGATTTGATTCCAGGCCACTGACTCAATCCCCTCCTGGTTCCTGCCTATTTTTGTACAACCTGCAAGTCTATTTTTTTTTCTTTCCTATACAGTTAAAGAAATCAAAAGAGGAATAAATTATGTAACACAGTGAAATTATATGAAATTAAAATTTCAGTGTTCATAAAGTTTTTTTCAAACACAGCCACTCTCATTTTTTATATATTGCCAATGGCTGCTTTGTACAAGGGCAGAGTTGAGTAGTTGTGGCAGATTACAAACAATACACAAAAGCTACAATGTAAATAATCATTTTCAAGATTCAACCAAATGTAAGGCGCAATAAATGCAACATTATTAGTCTTTTATTTTCCAAGAAAATATTTAGACTGTCATGATAATGACAAAAAAGAGATTCCACACCCAAAACTTAATCATGTCTCATTAAAGGAGCTAAGTACCTCCCAAAAGACCTATGTACAAAAATCTAACATTTTCCATATTAAGAGGGTAGATTAGATTGATTCACTATAGCTATATTTTATGACATTATACCAACCAAATATTCAGAGTCTTAATTTCTCCAAGAAAATAAAAACAACTGTAATGCCTGGTCCAAACTTGAATAAACACAAGCAAACACTAAGACCCAGATGAGTTGCAAATGTTAAAATCTTAGAACTCTTTTTATTTACCTCTCTCTCTCTCTCTCTCTCTCTCTCTATATATATATATATATATATATATATATATTCATTTTACAAACATTTATAACTTCATGCTCAAGTACTACTTAGGCAAGGTGCCAGTTTAGGGAATGACTGCTGTGTCATGCTAAGGAGTTTGGTTTTATCCGGTGATGGGGAGCTACTGAGGACTTCCAAATATACGAGTGATATGAGGGTTTTCATAAATAAAGGGTCAGCTGATGAACAAGTTCAGCAAGGCCACCAGTGTATAGATAGAAGGAGAATAAAATGTCACCAAAGAAAGGGGATTAGCAAGTTCAAGACAAATGATTTAACTGCCATGGCAAAGGCAAAGAAAAAAAAAAAGTCCTGTAAATCAAGGATTTAAAAATATCCATGGATTGATCAGTTAGGAAATCATGGGTGACTCAACAACGCAAGGTTCAGCAGAGTGGTAAGGCCAAACATCAGACTGCAGTAAACTGAAGAGTGAATTAGAAGAAATTATAAACTGTTCTCGTTAGAGATTTGGAGAAACAAAGCAGAAAGATCAAATAGTTGCTTAATGAAGATGCAAACACAGTATTTGTCTTTTTTGTTGTTGTTTTGTTTTTTAATTTCTTTTCCCTTTTGGGGGTAAGCAATGCTCAAACATATTTATTGTATGAAGAGAATGAACAGGTGGGGAGGGGAGAGTAGGGGAAAATGAAAGATTGATTGAAGGAGCTGAGTATCTAATGGAGCAAATCTTGGCAGGAGTGGGAGAAGATGTGGTCTCAGACACGGTCAGCGTTTGGATTTAAACAAAAAGTGAGGCATCCTTTCCTCTGGTACTGAGAGGAAGGCAGCGAGTTTGATGGCAGATATAAACTAACTCACAGAATATACTTAAGAAAGATTTGGAAGATATTACAGCTATGACTTTGGTTTTCTAGATGGAGGAGGCAAGGTAATTAGCTAAGCATGAAAAGGTAGGGATTGAATAAGGATTTGAATAGACCAGTGATTTTTATAAAGTGTAATACCCCAAATGTAGAGGCAGGTATTTCCTTTCTCTATTTTCCTACTACTGTCATAGAAGTATGATGGAAGCACCTCTAGAATCAAAAAAGTGACTTTCTCAAAATGTCCTTAAATATTTGTTCCCACTCTATGTGATGCTTCATCATGGCGTTCTTTTGTTTTGCATTTTTCTTGTATTATTTCCCACATTCTACTGGTTATATATTGTTGTTCCCAAGATTATATAACTTTGAAGAAATATTTTGTGCACCTTATTCATCTACCAACCTCAATCATTGTTTAATTCTCCCTGGACTTTCTGTTTTGGATGATCATCATTTCACAAGTACCTTTCTGTGGTTAGAGATTTCTTTTTATTTTTGTTTTTTCTATTTTATGTGAGATTTGTTTTAAGGACTTTGTTTTTAAAACCTCACCATGGATTAAAAAAAAAATTCATTTTTAACATTATACTGACCTCTAGAGTAGAAAGTGTTGAATATCATCAACAAAGGAAAATAGCATAACTGGCATAGAAAAGACTTGTTTTTAAAACTGCAATAATTCTCATTAGGGGAGTTCTCATTTGGAGAAGCATTCTTCTACTTGAATACATAATTAAAATAAATAATTGTATTTTCACACAGGGCATCACAGAAAAGAAATGTGAAGACTCTATATAGTCTTAGCCACAGTACAATATTTTTGCAACAAGATGGGCTTTGAAGTCATAATATTCTATTTCACATTGATATAGTGACCTATCTCTAAAGAAAGTCAAGATCTTAAATAACAAAACAAAGAAAAATATTATCCAATTTTTTTAGGCATATCAAGAAAGGTAGAAAGGTGGGGAGTGAGGAAGATCAAAAGCCATCAAAGATCAAAGAGAGAGTCAGAGAGCTAAGAATTAGATTGAAGAACATTTTTTTTTGTCACCATCCCTCCCTATTCCACATCTTATAAGTAAAAAATTAAAGATCCAGAAGGCTGTCTATAATTTGCAATTTGAATTTCCTGAATTCCAGTTCAGCATCTTCATTCCATAATATAGCTTATCCTAGTAGAAGATACGTGATAGAAGAACCACCACGTTTCCACAGACAATGAGTGGTGGTCCTAATGTCAAGGAACAGGGACATTAGACATGGAACTTGAGCTTCATGGTGCTCTGTTAAGGCATCACTTTAAGATACTAGCACCAATCACAAGCTTTCTGAATTCAGCTACCAGGTAAAAACCCCTTTCCTAGAAAGCCACCAGGCCATAAAGAGATTATAGAAATGTCTGATATAGTACTTCTATACCAGATGCCTCTGGGATAGAACAGGAAATTTCAAGTACAGTTAGCCAGGACCAGAACATGTCATCTTAGTATACCAAGCATGTTCACATGCATGCTCTTCTAATTTAGCCTTCTGAACCATCAGGAAAAAAAAGCATAAATATCTTTTTAATAAATAAATGTCTGGGGAGTCAAATAATATAGGCTTCCCACTGATTTGAAATAGAAAACCTGGCATTTGAACTCATGTTATCTCAACTTAAGCCCTATTTGCCCACTCTTCCTTCAGCACTGAGTATTCCTCATTGACGTCACCACTTCATTACTTGGGCAAGGCTTATGACTAGTGATGGTTTGTATAGCAATGAGTGTTTCCTTTATAAACAAGTTTAATATTTACTAGGTTTGAAACAAGCCTTTAGAAGGGCTCCTAAACCACTGGGTTATAAATTGATCTTAATGAGATAAAGGAATGTTTACCAATATTAAGTCATTTCCCATAGACATACCCCAAGGCTGTTCCAGAAGCTTGGCAATAGGCAGCTAGCATTTGAAAATGATGTCAGACTCAAAATGAGGCATAATTTTGAAGTATATTTGATTTAAGTAGAACCCCAGACTGAGCCTCCTTTTTCTGTCTCTCCAACCTTAAAATACCACACCATTCATATCTGTGCTATACACCACAGTTATATCTACCATACATACGTGTATATTTTGTAATCATTCATTTGCATCTTCAGGCCAGGCAGCTATGGATGCGGGGCCAAGTCAGGCATGACCAGAAGTGGATGATGTGTTTATTTTGACTCTCTACCACTTATATTTTCTCTTTTTTTCCTTTCATATTGATACCACCCAAGTTCTTAATAATAACGAGGGCATTCTAATCTTGGCCTCCAAAAGATAATCTCACAAAAGTTTCAATTTACACTAAAATGTAAATGGCAGAAAAAAACATCAACTTCTACTCACCCCAGAAGAATGTATATTTTACAGGTAGCAAGCCTTTACACAAAAGAGGGAAAAAATCCATTGTAGTGATTGTGGCTTTTCCTACAAAGATGACAAATCCTACTGCCATCTTCCACAATGTGGTCTCTTTCCCATTATCCCAACAAGGAGCAAAAACCATGCCAACCCAAAAAAATGTCCAGAAGGAGAAAAAGTTTGTTTACTAAACTAAGGAAGAAGGAAGAGAAAGATAAGTAACCTTCACTCATCCCCTATGACTTTAGGAAAAAAGGAGAGCAAGTTCATGTGTATTGTTTCTGGAAGGCCGGTTGCCTCGCCAGGGCCATCCCTCTCCGCACCTGATAACCATGTCATCACCCAAGCTCGTTATCTGGCCTCGCCACATGGTTTCCCCACACTCACCTCTGCATACTATACCCAAGCCCACACTCAGCACTAAACTATGCATCCAACCCCCAGCCCGCTGTTGAAAAAACCTGCAAAAGAATTTTTAAAGAAGCCCCACCAAACCCTGCCAGGTAGCAGTCTGCCCCGTAGGCCGACGGCAGGCCCACTTACAAAAGGTCCCGCCCACCTACCAATGGCAGCTAGCTCCAGGTATTTCCTGCCTCTCAACAGCCAATGAAATTGCCTTCACTTTGTTTCCCCAATAGCCAATCAATTGCCTTCCCTCCCTATAAAACCCCAAGAGCTAAACAACTGGGGGTGACTTCTTTGGCCCCTTCCTGGAGCACAGAATCTCGCCGGGGAGCTGAATAAATTAGCTTCTCATTTTCTTGTACTTGCCTCAGTTTCCTCATTTTACCTCGGCAATAAACCTTACGGTTTCCATTACATATTTATTATTCACTATCAGAACTCTCAGATATGTATTATCTGATTTATCTCATTTCACTCATAAGTTTCTTAAAACTCATGATAGAGATAATTTGTTGCCACTGTAATTTTTAAGAAACACGCAGTTCGAATGTCAGAATTGAAAGTGGACCTCAAGATTTTAAGTCAACTGCATTTTCACCAGTGCCACCTGTATATGAACTAGTAGGTCTTTCTCTTGATAATCTTGAATCTAAAATACTTTCTCAACACGATCTCCCAGTGTATTGGCTCTACACTCAAACTGTGTGGGTTCAATCCCAGCTACACTATTAAATAGCAGCATGACTGTAGTCAAGTATTTAACTCTTCTGAGCTCAATTTCCTTATTTGCAAGAAAGGAATGATAATAGTACCTGCATTGTAGGATTATTGTGAAAATTCATTGAAATAAACTCTATGAAATGCTTAGCACAGCAGCTCAATAGCTGTCAGATATTATTGCCATTACCAGCTAGGTCAGAGGTGTTCATTTTTGCTTCTTGCATGTCAACTCTGATTGAGCATTTCAGGAACTTTGTGCGGAAAAGAATTCAGAGAAGACATCTGTAGAAAGAGTACCATGCCTGATTTATCCCTAAGAGTAGAATGGGCCTAAGGGAACCAAGTATATGGGAAATAGGCTATTCTAGATCTAGGTAAAAGCCAACTCTCCTGTGGGTCTTGCACAAAATGGTGCTTTAAAAAAGAGATTAACGTTTAATGAAGTAAATAAATATGTAAATTAAAGAATCAACATAAGGCCTGCCTAGTGTAGGTCTATATATTAGCTGAATTTAATCTCAAATTTTGAGTCCACTTTCTCAGCTTTTTAGTCATAGCTCAAAATGGGCACTTTCTTTAAAACTTCAGGGGATCTTAGAGGAAAGACACTAAAAGAAATTGAAAATATGCAACAACTTTCGAAGTAGATAATGTAATAAGACAAATGGACTTCTATCTCTAAGAGCCTATGACTCTAGGATTGGAGTGTGTCCCAGCTGGAGTTGTCCAAGTTTCTAGAACATTGAATGTGACATTGTACAAAGAAGCAGAAACATGTAGTTCAACTTTAGAAACAGGAAACACATGGCATGTCCATAGTAAGTTCAAAGTAGAGTATTGATTTTTCAACAAAAAAGTGAAAACCATCTGTCCTGGCCTTGGAGCTCTGTCCTTCACCTCTGAAAGGTTGCCAGGTTAGTTTCAGAAGCAGGGGTATATTTCTAAAAAGAGAAAAAAAGATCTTTACCACAAAAATAAATATTTTTCAGACTTATCATGTAAAGACCTTAGATTGAAGTGAGTTGAGAAAATGAGGGAAATTAGAAAAGTCTCATGAACAGCTTTGGAGAAAATTATTGAAAATGCTGTGAAAAGAATCCAACAATAAATTGAGCTGTTTGACTTAAAAAATCAATAGACTGCAGCTTTAGTTGCTCTTTTTTATTCTTCTTCTGAGACTAGGAAATACCAAGTTATTTCATCTTTATCATTATTCCTTGTACTGTATGTATCTACCTTGAAAAGAGGTGCCATGGTACAGGCTGAGGCTCAAGAGAAAAAATGCAAGAAAATAAAGGGGGATGAGAATGACCTGTCTTGGAAAAGACTACACTTATCCTGTTGAAATTAAACCTGAATACAAAGGATTAAATAAGGCCTTTTGTATGACTATAAGCTTCTTAAAACAGAAAATTATGAGCCATATTTTATTATTAATTGAGAAGAGCATTTAGCAAGGCTCAGTGACTATCTTTGTTCATTTGTGATGTTATAACAAAACACCACAGACGAGTAATTTATAAACAATAGAAATTCTCACAGTTTTGGAGGCTGGGAAGTTCTAGACCACAGAGTTCGTATCTGGTGAGAGCTCTCTGGCTGAATCCTTGTGTGGGAGATGATGGAAAAGCAAGAGAAGACACACACTGTGTCCTCACATGCAGAAGGGCAGAGGAGAGAGAGGCCGCTCTCACAATCCCTTTTTATAAAGGCATTAATCAGTGCATAAGAGAAGAATCCTCATGACCTAAACACGTTCTGAAAGGACCCACCTTCCAACATTGTTGCTTTGGAAATCAAGTTGACAACACATGAATTTTGAAGAACACATGTGGACTGTAGCAAGAGCCAAAAAGATCCAAAACTCACTTTTCAGAGAATGTTTATGGCACTGGGTATCTGTAGAGTATACTTTGGGAACTACTGGCATATCATTCCATGGATATGATATTAAATGTTTAATGATATATGAGTATAAAACAACCACTACTTGCACACTCTTTTATGGCTTACAATGCAATATTATGTGCTTTTATGCATTTAATTCTCCAAATTACCCTGTGATACCAGTATAACAATATTCACTTCAAAGATGTAAAAAGAAAAACCCTGAAAGGTGAAATAACTTGCCCAAAGTCTCATGAGTAACTATAGGCAGAGCCAAGACTCAGGGTTAGAACTTTAGCTTTAAGTCTTATGCTATTTCCACTAGCAAAAGCCGTAAACTACACTAGAAAAAAGTTTTGGCATATATATCAACTCTGTCTTCTTAGGAGTATAACCCTATGTTATGGGCACAGAGTCATTAATCTCTCAATATTTCAGGGAAGTGAATAAGAAATTGTTGTATTCCCATTTTGCAGCAGTTGTTTTTCTTTTTCCTTTCACATAGACCCCAAACAACATTTGCTATTCCTTAAATAATGCACTCTACAGAACCAATTAAATGGAGCAATCCTTTTGCCCACTACTGTGGATTAAGCTGAAAGTCTCTTAGTGGGTGAAACAAGCAGTGGCCACATTGCTGCCTTCCAGTGATACAACATTTAGCTACTGAAGGGATGCTGCTCTGGCCCGCTTTAATTGCTGGAAGTCAAATCCTGCCTCTGTTCTGGTAGTTCTCGGGGGGGACATAGATCCCTTGGCTAAGGTTTAAATGATTTTAATAAATGCAACAACTGCAGTCCTTTAAAGATCAACAACAAGGTGAAGAGTTTTAGGAAAATAAATCCAAACAAAATTGGTCCAAAATTACTTGAGAAGTCTGCAACTGATGACTATGGGTGGAACAAAAACTGGTCGGATTGATTTCTTTGTGTATATTTGGGCAAGCTACTTCACATCTTTGGACCTAGTTTATCCTTTTTAAAAAGAAGGATATTAAATATATGTTTAAAACAAAGTTTCTAATATCATCTTGGAGAATTATAAAGTACATGGAAAAGCATTTTTGGTGCCTAATAAATGTCAGGACCTTCTTTTATGCATTTCTTAATACTTGGGCTAATCATTTAAGGCTTTTGACATTGAATTTGAGCTTATGTCTTAATATGCATATGAGTTTTGTCTCCAACAGAAATTGGATATACCAAAACACTGCACATTGATGGGGGCGGGTACAGTTTTCAGAGGTGGTGATGATAGTGTTTTCATTCTTATTTTCAAAATAGGGACGGTAGCCTTCAAAAAGATTTTCTAATCCCTCAGTGCTTTTTTTTCTAAGGTCCTTTGGGTCTCCGAAAGCCATGAGTGTTTGTATCTAAATAAGAACCTGGAGCTAGCCTAGAGATTTAGAAGCTTAAGGAATCAGTTTTCTACTTTTGCATCTGTAGGGGAACAGAGGAGACCAGCAAACCCTTGCAGAATGTTCTCTTTCCCTGCAGTGGAAAAAAAAAAAAAAGGCAGAAAAATCAGCAATATGATATGGAAATCTGAACAACGATCTTTAGGAAATGTTAAAGGAATAGTGGCAGTGACTGTGGAAAGAGAATACTTTTTGAGCAGGATTAATCTTCTCTCCAAATCGTATTTTGAAATACGAGATTAAAGCAGTCAGCTTTGTGATCACAAAATAAAATCTGCCAAGAGCATATCATTCAAGGCTAAAAGTGCTGAGAACAGGAGAAACTTTAAAACAGAATTACGTGTTTCTTAGATGTTAAGATAAATAAGCTTCCATATGATCACATAGATAGTGCTATTTCAAAATGCTTGTAAAATTGATTCTATTTTATTTATTTTCCAACTTTAGAATTTTATATTTTTGTTAATTAAACAGTGAGATTGTGTGTGAAAAGAAAAAAAAGAACAGCTATGATTACAGGTCTTGCTGCGGCACTTTAAGTATATTTAATTCACTTTCCTAACAACAGTTCAATATATTAGGAAATATTTCAAAATGTAAATATAGGTTTTATCAATTTGTAAAATGATCATTTGGTAGTAATAAATTCTTCTTAAACATCAAGTTATGACATCTATCTCATTTCTGACTGAAGTTCCTGGTTTATCTTGGTAAATATATTACATGGATTTAGAGTGGAAAAGTATATTCTGAAGTTGTCGGATTCTTGTTCTATAAATATCAATTAGATTAAGAAGGCTATTTTGTAGTTGTTTGAAAATATTATTTTTATTACTCAAAAAGATACTGTAAGATTAAAACAAAAATGCCATGATATTGAAAGCCTTCACTAAAACCACATTTGGCAAAATGTCTACTTAAATTACATAGATTTACATAATTTTAATAACAATCATCAAAACGTCCAACACTGAATTCGCTTTACTCATTTTTCATACAAATTTTTTTTTATAGTTTCTTTTTTTTTTTTTCTTTCTGTAACTTTCATTTTAGGTTCAGAGGTACATGTGCAGGCTTATTAGGTAAATTGCTTGTTATGAGGATTTGGTGCACAGATTTTTTTGTCACCAAGGTAATAAGCATAGTGCCCAATAGATAGTTTTTCAATCCTCACCCTCCTCCCCTTCCCTACCCTCAAGTAGGCCTCTCTGTCTGTTATTTTCTTCTTTGTGTCCGTGTGTATTCAATGTTTAACTTCCACTTATAAGCAACAACATGTAGTATTTGGCTTTCTGTCCTGATTAGTTTGCTCAGGAATATGGCCTCTAGCTCCAACCATGTCACTGCAAAGGACATGACTGCATTCTTTTTTATGGTTGTGTATTTCTCATTTGCTTGCTTGATTTTCTCCATCTGTTTATTTGGAGCCTATCCACGTCATTGCATGTGAGATGGATCTCTTGAAGACAGCACACAAATGGATTTTGCTTCTTAATCCAGCTTGTAATGCCGTGCCCTTTAATGATGCAGTTAGTCCACTGACATTCAGGTTAATACTGATATGTTCAGATTTAATCCTGTTATCATGTTTTTTGCTGGTATTATATAGACTTGATTGTGTAATTGCTTTACAGCGTCAATGGTCTATGTACTTAAGTGTGTTTCTGTGGTTGCTGGTAATGATCCTTCCTTTCCATATTTGGAAACTCCCTTCCCAACCTCTTGTAAGGCAGATCTGGTGGCGGTTCTTTTAGTATTTGCTTATCTGAAAAGGATCTTATTTCTCCTTTCTTATAAAGCTTAGTTTGGCTGAATATGAAACTCTTTTGTAAAATTTATTTTCTTTAAAAATACTGAATCTAGGTCCCCAGTCTCTTCTGGCTTGTAGGGTTTCTGCTGAAAGATCTGCTGTTAGCTTAATGGGATTGCTTTTGTAAGTGACCTGTTCCTTCTCTTTAGCTGCCTTTAACATTTTTTTCTTTCATTTCAACCTTGGAGAATCAGATGACTCTGTGTCTTGGGAATGGTCATCTTGTATAATATCTTGCAGGGGTTCTCTTCATTTCCTGGATTTGAATATTGGACTCTCCAGCAAGGTTGGGGAATTTTTCATTGACAATATCTTAAAACATGTTTTCCAAGTTGCTTGCTTTCTCTCCCTTGCTTTCAGGGATGCCAATGCAGCAGAGATTTGGTCTTTTTACATAATCCCATGTTTCTTGGAGGTTTTGTTTATTCTTTTTTAAGCCTTTTTTAAATTTATTTTTGTCTGACCAAGTTAATTTGGACAACTCATCTTCAAGCTCTGAGACCTTTTCCTCAACATGGTCTAGTCTGCTTTTAATTGGAATTGTATTGTGAAATTCTCAAAGGGAGTTTTTCAGCTCTATCACATCAGTTTGGTTCTTTCTTAAAATGGCCATTTCATCTTTTAGCACCTGTATTGCATTATTGTATTCCTTAGTTTCCTACAATTGGGTTTCAATTTTCTCCCAAATCTTGATCATTTTCATTCCTATCCATATTCTGAAGTCTATATCTGTCACTTCTGCTTTTTCAGCCTAGTTAGGAACCAACACTGAGGAACTACAATGATCATTTGGAGGTAAAGATACTCTGGCTTTTTGAGTTGCCAGAGGTTTTGCACTGATTCTTTCTTATCTTTGATATTACCATCCTTCATATGGAGATTTTTGCTTTTATTTTCTTTGGTGCCCTGGGAGTTTGATTTTGGTATATGATAAGTTCAGTCAACTGGCTTCATTTCTGGAAGATTTTAGAAACCCAAGTCTCAGCTCTGTACTGCTGGGCTGCATGTTTTAACTCTGGGGGCTAGTACTGGCTCCTCGGCCTTGTTCCCTAGCCCCTCAAGGATAGGACGCTGCTGCACTAGAGATGCTGAGATGTTCTTGTCCACTGGCCACCACACTGATGTGGGGGGAGGTGCTGGCCAAAGTACTTCAATGGGTTGGTGGCAGGTGGCAGTGGGACCCATGCTGGCCCATGCATACCAGCAGCCACAGCAATGTGGCAGGGTATACACATGTTGGCTTGGGAGCAGGGAGATGGAGTCTTGCACATGGTTATGCCAGTGATGACAGCACAGCAAGGGCAGTAAACTGGCAGAGATGGAGTTGCATGCGTTCACACTGGCAGCATTGGGGGTGGGGGGCGGAGGCTGGTGTGGCCAGCATCTGTGCACACATTAGTGCTGGCACAGGAGGTAACCTGCATGCTAATCATGGAGGTGGCCGGGGGGGAAGCAACAGTGTGGACTTGTGCAAGCACAGCAATGGAAGATGGCCATAAGCAAATACATGCCAGTAAAGAAGCAGTGGAAAGCTGTGATGGGGTGAGGATGTGGGTGGGCAGGTACATGTCAGTGGGGGCTGGTCTGCTGGAGTTCTCATAATCAGGCACAGTCTGCAATTGAAGGAGCTATGATGAGGGCTCCTAGAAGCACCCCTGTTGGTATCCAAGGCTGAACTTCAAACAAGCAGAGCCAGGCTGGGTCCCTAAGAGAGGCTAGCAAGCAAGAGAGCATCAGATCAGGTATCAGGCTCCATCCAACAGGCAACACTGCCTTGCTTTGTCTAGCTTAACAGTCATCCTGAGGCTAAAGTATCACAGAGAAGCATTGTGAGCCTTGGAGGTTGGACATCCCTGGCTACACTTCACTACTGCTGTTCTTGCACCCCTCCGGGCTCTGCACAGGCTGAAGTCTTGGCCATAGGACCTCTCTAAGCTGCTTTTCCTACCATCTCAAGTGTCCGCAGGGGTTAGGGGGATCTCCTGCTACCAGAATTCTGAAGGTCCATGGTAAGGGTGGGCCACTCCTCACCTGTTAACTCACCCTTTCCCCAGGAGTCTCTGAAGGCAGGTAAAAGTCCTGAGGCTCAGCCACACCATGCAGGGTTCCCAGCTTCCTCCTTCTTCATCCCAGCATCTGCATCCTCTCTGCATTCACTCTTAATGCCTTCCATCAGAAGATCTGCTCAGCTGCGTGTGACAGTCTTTCCAATGTCCAGATCTCTCAGTGGGAGATATTTCTCCTGGCTATGTCTAGTCAGCAGTCTTGGCAATTCTCCAAGGTTTTACTGATAACACAAAAAAATATTTTTTATTAGTTTCTAAGAGAGGAGGAGATTTTAAAAGGATTGTCAAATTATTTATTTCTTCCTTTAATCCCGTTTTTTTGCTTTATATGTTTTAAACTTCTGTTATTAGGTATATAGATATTCACGATTATTATGCATTCCAAATTAATTCACCTATTCACATTATAAAATAATGCTCCTTATATTATTAATACTTGCATGTTAATACTTTGTCTTTAAGTCTATTTTATCTGATATTAATATAGTTTCAGTAGTCTTAGGCTTACATTTTCTTATTGCATGATATATCTTTTTCTATCAATTGCTTTTAACTTGTTTCTTTATATTAATGTGCTTCTCTTTGTGATATAGTTCCATCTTCCTTTATTTCTAATAATCTCTGCCTTTTAATCAGAGTGTTTTTAATCATTATATAATGGCATTATTGATTAGGTTAAATTTAGGTCTACCATTTTATTACTTATTCACTGTGTATAATATTTCTTCCTCTCTCTCCATTCTTGTCTTCTTTTATTTGCAGTGTTCTGGAGTTTAGCTTTTTTACTATATCTATTTGCATTTTTTCTTTTCAAGTGGTTGCTCTAGGGATTATTATGTGCACTCTATTTTTCTCATTGTACTTAGAGTATTAATAATGTAGAAACCTTGCAAAATAGTAAATTCATTTATCCACACACCCTCCACTATGCTGTATGTAATTTTAAAATCTAGGTTATCTCTAATTTGTCATCTGTTGTTTGCCTTTTTCTTTGCAACAAAGCCACATTTTTCTCACACACACATACAAGTAATTTTAGATGGACTCCGGGGAGTTGTGAATGTTATGTTGTATAGACACTGTATTGTATTACATTGTTTTAAGGAGTACTGTTTTGTTTCAGCAGGCAATTCACTTGGTTAGAATTGTATTGTCAATTCTCATGCCTGTGGTGGGGGGTGGCTCAGATCTCGGATCAATTCTCAAAACTTTAGATGTACGCTATTTTCAATTTGTGTTATACATAACAGTTCAAGAGTCAGCCAGTGACAGGCTGAGTTGAACCATGAGACTTGGGGTTCACTTTCTCTGGGCCTCAGCTTTCTGGGTACCTTCCTTTATTTTCTGGTAGCCTTGGTTGTTTGGTCTTCCTTGATGAGAAACTTTGCCCAGAAGGACCAAGTTCTCTATCACAAATTTGCATTTATTTTTGCTTTGAAGGCAATGCCGATGGCCACTCTCAGGGAAAAGTCACAAAATCCAGGGAACTCATTTTATTCCAGTCACTTGCTACAAGTTTCTACTCCAATCCGAAATCTATCACCAAGGTTAAGCCTCCAGAATCCTCTGAGTTTTTATTGTTGTTGATTTGTTTTTCAGATTTTATAGCTGTTTTTTCTAGGATAAATTGGCCTATTAGGCACCCACTCTTCTAAGTCAGAAGGTCAAATTCTCATTAATTTCTTTATTTTCTTTCCTCTTGAAGGAAGGGCCTGAAAATCATTTAACTCTAGTTATCCATTTCCAAAAGCTTATGCCACTAAGTCGTACATTTTAATTATCTTGATGTGTTAAATTCCACATTACATCATTCCTATGTTTTATGCTTTCAATATTAATTCAACTCCACAATACACCTTTCTTAATGTTTTATATTTTCACTATTAGTTCACGTTTGTACTCTTCTTGATGCACTCTGCTTCTTCCTATATTTCTGAGCTATATTTGAGATTATTTTCTTCTGCTTGAAAAAATATTTTGGCATTTTCTTCAGTGATGGTACACTGACAAATTTCCTTGTTTTGTTTGTCAGAAAGTATCTTTATTTTATTCTCGTTCTTGAAGAATACTTTGAATAAATTATAGTTATAGGTTAAAAATTACAGTATGGAGAGGATCCAAGATGGACGTTTAGGAACAGCTCAGGATTGCAGCTCCCAGTGAAAGTGCAGAGGGTGAGTGGACGCCGCATTTTTATTGCCCACAGACTAGGAAATTCCCAGGCAGAGGAGCTCCACAGTCGCCAGCATGGCTGTTTTGGCCAGTGCGGCTGTGCCGGCCGGCGCCGCTGCTTTGCCCCGCACGGCTGCTTTGTCAGCACCCCAGAGCCGCGGTTCTCTGTACAAAATACACCGGTCCAGGTGCCATTTTGGCTGGCGATTGGAGCCATGGGAAGTCGCCCATTCAACTGTTTAAAAAGGGGACTGAGCAGAGAACCAGGACAATAGATTCCAGGGCAAAAAAAAAAAGCGCCACAAACCTCAGTGCCGTTGTTTAAGCCAGCGCAGTGAGTGGCCGCAGGGGAAAACAAACAGACCCCGGTGCCTCTTCAACAGGTGACTGGAACACCAACTTAAAAAAGGAGCTGAGGCAGGGAGCCAGGCGATCAGGCTCGGCTGGTCCCACCCCCACAAAAGAACAGCAACCAGAAACTCTGGATTGAGACTTTCACAGCAAGCGCAGCTGAACCCGGAATGGTCCAGCTCTATGGGGGAGGGGCGTCCGCCATTACCGAGGCAGCCCGCCAGGACTGAGTTAGTCGGCCAAAGCTGAGGCAGCCTGCCATTGCCAAGGCAACCTGCCACAGCAGAGAGACTCCACGTCAACAGAGGCGGGCCACCATCGCCAAAGCAGTTCTAACTACACCCATACAAACAGGACTGCAGGAAAGTTCACTCAGCAGTGGGGCGGAGCCCACAGCAGCTCAGCAAAGCCTCTATAGGCCGACAGTGACTAGGCGGCCTCCTTGCTGGGCAGGGCAAGTCTGAAGGAAAAAAAAAAAAAGAAGGCGGCAGCATTACGGAAACTCATAAATAAAGCCCTAAATCCCTGGGACAGAGCACCTGGGAACAAAAAGCAGCTTATGAGTTCTGCTGCAGCAGACCTAAACGTACCTGCCCAGCAGCTCTGAATGAACAACAACAGAGCTCACAGCTCACCATTTGAGCTCCTATAAAGAAGAGACCGTCTCCTCAAGCAGCTCCATGACCTCTATATATCCAAAGAGACACCTCATAAAGGAGAGATCAGGTTGACACTAGGCGGGTCCTTCTGGGACAAAGATAGCAGAAGAAGAAAACTGATAACAACCTTTACTGTTCAGCAGCTGCTGCAGGTGAACCCCAGGCAGGCAGGGCCTGGAGTGAACCTCAGCAGACCTACAGCAGAGGGTCCAGACTGTCAGAAGGAAAACCAAGAAACAGAAATAACCTCATCATCAACAAATAGAACGTCAATCTGAAAGATTTGAGACCCAATCTGAAAGCCAGCAACTACAAAGTCAACAGGTGGATAAATCCTTAAAGATGGGAAGAAACCAGTGCAAAAAGGATGAAAACACCCGAAACCAGAACACCTCTCCTCCTACAAGGGATCACAACTCCTCACCAGCAAGGGAACAAGGTTGGAGGGAGAACGAGTGTGATGAAATGACAGAATCAGACTTCAGAAGGTGGGTAGTAAGAAACTTCTGTGAACTTAAAGAACATGTTCTAACCAAATGCAAAGAAACTAAGAACCTTGAAAAAAGATTGGACGAAATGCTAACGAGAAAGGACAAAATAGAAAGGAATATAAGTGAATTGATGGAGCTGAAAAACGCAACACGAGAACTTCGTGAAGCATGCACAAGCATCAACAGCTGAATTGACCAAGCAGAAGAAAGGATATCAGAGGTCTAAGATCAAGTCAATGAAATAAAACGGGAAGGCAAGGCTGGAGAAAAAAGGGTAAAAAGGAATGAACAAAGTCTCCAAGAAATGTGGGACTATGTGAAAAGACCTAATCTACGTTTGATAGGCATACCTGAATGTGATGAAGAGAATGAATCCAAGCTGGAAAATACTCTTCAGGATATTATCCAGGAAAACTTCCCCAACCTAGCAAGGCAGGCAAACATTCAAGTCCAGGAAATACAGAGAATACCACAAAGATATTCGTCAAGAAGAGCAACCCCAAGGCACATAATCATCAGATTCACCAGGGTTGAAATGAAGGAGAAAATACTAAGGGCAGCCAGAGAGTACGGTCGGGTTACCCATAAAGGGAAGCCCATCAGACTCACAGCAGATCTCTCAGCAGAAACCCTACAAGCCAGAAGAGAAGGGGGCCAATATTCAACATCCTTAAAGAAAAGAGCTTTCAACCCAGAATCTCCTATCTAGCCAAACTAAGCTTCATAAGTGAAGGAAAAATAAAATCCTTTGGGAACATGCAAGTACTCAGAGATTTCATCACCACCAGGCGAGCTCTACGAGAGCTCCTGAAAGAGGCTCTACACATATAAAGGAACAATAAGTACCAGCTCAACTAAGGGCAAAACACCCAGCTAGCACCAAAATGGCAGTATCAAATTCACACATAACAATATTAACCCTAAATGTAAATGGACTAAATGCCCCAATCAAAAGACACAGACTGGCAAATTGGATAAAAAGACAAAACCCATCGGTGTGCTGTATCCAGGAAACCCATCTCACATGCAAGGATACACAAAGGCTCAAAATACAGGGATGGAGGAAGATTTACCAAGCAAATGGAGAGCAAAAAAAAAGCAGGAGTTGCAATTCTCATCTCTGATAAATTAGACTTTAAAGCAACAAAGATCATAAGAGACAAAGAGGGGCATTACTTAATGGCAAAAGGATCAATGCAACAAGAAGACCTAATGATCCTAAATATATAT
The DNA here is from genome assembly GCF_009761245.1 of Sapajus apella. Taxonomy (NCBI): domain Eukaryota; kingdom Metazoa; phylum Chordata; class Mammalia; order Primates; family Cebidae; genus Sapajus; species Sapajus apella. The sequence continues at coordinate 216,673 of NW_022437041.1, read as the reverse complement.
GCACCCAATACAGGAGCACCCAGATACATAAGGCAAGTTCTTAATGACTTACAAAGAGACTTAGACTCCCACACAATAATAGTGGGAGTCTTTAACACCCCATTGTCAATATTAGACAGATCAACCAGACAGAAAATTAACAAGAATATCCAGGACTTGAACTCAGACCTGGACCAAGCAAACCTAATAGATATTTACAGACCTCTCCACCCCAAATCCACAGAATATACATTCTTCTCAGCACCACATCACACCTACTCTAAAATTGACCACATAATTGGGAGTAAATCACTCCTCAGCACATGCAAAAGAACGGAAATCGTAACAAACAGTCTCTCAGACCACAGTGCAATCAAGTTAGAACTCAGAATTCAAAAAGTAACCCAGAACCGCACAGCTTCAAAGAAACTGAACAATTTGCTCTTGAATGTTGACTGGATAAACAATGAAATGAAGACAGAAATAAAAATGTTCTTCAAAACCAACGAGAATGAAGACACAACATACCAGAATCTCTGGGACACATTTAAAGCAGTCTCTAGAGGAAAATATATAGCAATAAATGCCCACATGAGAAGCAAGGAGAGATCAAAAATTGACACCCTATTGTCAAAACTGAAAGAGCTAGAGGAGCAATATCAAAAAACCTCGAAGTCTAGCAGAAGACAAGAAATAGCTAAGATCAGAGCAGAACTGAAGGAGATAGAGTCACAAAAATCCCTTCAAAAAATCAATAAATCCAGGAGCTGTTTTTTTGAAAAGATCAACAAAATAGACAGACCACTAGCCAGATTAATAAAAAAGAAAAGAGAGAATAACCAAATTGATGCAATAAAAAACGATCAAGGGGATATCACCACAGATTCCACAGAAATTCAAACCATCATCAGAGATTATTACAAACAACTCTATGAACACAAACTAATAAACCTGGAAGAAATGGATAAATTCCTGGACACTTGCCTCCACCCAAGCCTAAACCAGGAAGAAGCCAAAACCCTGAACAGACCCATAACAAGGTCTGAAGTTGAGGCTGCAATTAAGAACTTACCACCCAAAAAAAGCCCAGGTCCAGATGGGTTCACAGCCGAATTCTACCAGACATACAAAGAGGAGCTGGTACCATTCCTTCTGAAACTATTCCAAACAATACAAAAAGAGGGAATTCTTCCCAAATCATTTTATGAGACCAACATAATCCTGATTCCAAAACCCGGCAGAGACTCAACAAGAAAAGAAAACTTCAGGCCAATATCCATGATGAACATAGATGCAAAAATCTTCAATAAAATACTGACAAGCCGATTGCAACAGCACATCAAAAAGCTTATCCACCATGATCAAGTAGGCTTCATCCCAGGGATGCAAGGCTGGTTCAACATACGCAAGTCTATAAACGTAATTCACCACATAAACAGAACCAAAGACAAAAACCACATGATTATCTCAATTGATGCAGAGAAGGCCTTTGACAAAATTCAACAGCCCTTTATGCTAAAAACCCTCAATAAGCTAGGTATTGATGGAATGTATCTCAAAATAATAAAAGCTATTTATGACAAACCAACAGCCAATATCATACTGAATGGGCAAAAACTGGAAGCATTTTCCTTGAAATGTGGCACCAGACAAGGATGCCCTCTCTCACCACTGCTATTCAATATAGTATTAGAAGTTCTAGCCAGAGCAATCAGGCAAGAAAAAGAAATAAAGGGCACTCAAATAGGAAAGGAGGAAATCAAACTGTCTCTATTTGCAGACGACATGATTGTATATCTAGAAGACCCCATCGTCTCAGCCCCAAACCTCCTGAAACTGATAAGCAAGTTCAGCAAAGCTTCAGGATACAAAATCAATGTGCAAAAATCACACGCATTCCTATACACAAATAACAGACTTAAAGAGAGCCAAATCAAGAACAAACTTCCATTCACAATTGCCACAAAGAAAATAAAATACCTAGGAATACACCTAACAAGGAACGTAAAGGACCTCTTCAAGGAGAACTACAAGCCACAGCCCAACGAAATAAGAGAGGACACAAACAGATGGAGAAGCATTCCATGTTCATGGTTAGGAAAAATCAATATCGTGAAAATGGCCATATTGCCCAAAGTAATTTACAGATTCAATGCTATCCCCATCAAGCTACCAATGACCTTCTTCGCAGAACTGGAAAAAACCACCTTAAACTTCATATGGAACCAAAAGAGAGCCCGCATAGCCAAGTCAATTCTAAGCAAAAAGAACAAAGTGGGGGGCAACACACTACCGGACTTCAAACTATACTACAAGGCTACAGTAATCAAAACAGCATGGTACTGGTACCAAAACAGAGATATAGACCAATGGAACAGAGCAGAGGTCTCGGAGGCAACACAACATATCTACAACCATCTGATCTTTGACAAAACAGACAAAAACAAGCAATGGGGAAAGGATTCCCTGTTCAATAAATGGTGTTGGGAAAGCTGGGTAGCCATGTGCAGAAAGCAGAAACTGGACCCCTTCCTGACACCTTACACTAAAATTAACTCCAGATGGATTAAAGACTTAAACATAAGGCCTAACACCATAAAAACCCTAGAAGAAAATCTAGGCACAACCATTCAGGACATAGGTAGAGGCAAGGACTTCATGACCAAAACACCAAAAGCATTGACAGCAAAAGCCAAAATACACAAATGTGACCTAATCAAACTCCACAGCTTCTGCACAGCAAAAGAAACAGTCATTAGAGTGAATCGGCAACCAACAGAATGGGAAAAAATTTTTGCAGCTTACCCATCCGACAAAAGGCTGATATCCAGAATTTACAAAGAACTAAAACAGATTTACAAGAAAAAAACTAACAAGCCCATTCAAAAGTGGGCAAAGGATATGAACAGACACTTTACAAAAGAAGACATACATGAGGCCAACAAACATATGAAAA
>NW_022437041.1:212833-213638 GCF_009761245.1 Sapajus apella | reverse complement strand
TGATATCCAGAATTTACAAAGAACTAAAACAGATTTACAAGAAAAAAACTAACAAGCCCATTCAAAAGTGGGCAAAGGATATGAACAGACACTTTACAAAAGAAGACATACGTGAGGCCAACAAACATATGAAAAAATGCTCATCATCACTGGTCATCAGAGAAATGCAAATCAAAACAACATTGAGATAGCATCTCACACCAGTTATAATGGCGATCATTAAAAAATCTGGAGACAACAGATGCTGGAGAGGATGTGGAGAAATAGGAACACTTTTGCACTGTTGGTGGGAGTGTAAACTAGTTCAACCATTGTGGAAGACAGTGTGGCGATTCTTCAAGGACCTAGAAATAGAAATTCCATTTGACCCAGCAATCCCATTACTGGGTATCTATCCAAAGGATTACAAATCGTTCTACTATAAGGACACGTGCACACGAATGTTCATTGCAGCACTGTTTACAAAAGCAAAGACCTGGAACCAACCCAAATGCCCATCGACGATAGACTGGATAGGGAAAATGTGGCACATATACACCATGGAATATTATGCAGCCATCAAAAATGATCAGTTTGGGTCCTTTGTAGGAACTTGGATGAACCTGGAAACCATCATTCTCAGCAAACTGACAGAAGAGCAGAAGATCAAACACCGCATGTTCTCACTTATAGGCGGGTGTTGAACAATGAGAACACATGGACACAGGGAGGGGAGCACTACACAGTGGAGTCAGTTGGGGGGAAATAGGGGAGGGACAGTGGGGGGATGGGGAGCTGGGGAGAGATAGCAAGGGGAGAAATGCCA